>NW_020799091.1:28402696-28453959 GCF_003259725.1 Athene cunicularia | reverse complement strand
CGGCGGAGCGCCTCTGACCCCCGGGGACCACGGCCTGCGGCTGGGGAGCAGGCCGGGCCCGGCAGCAGTGCCATCGCTTAGGCGGGTGTCGGGGGTCCCCCCGGCAAGAAGGGGCTGTAGCCAGCAGCAGTGAGGGAACCTGCCTGGGCAGAGGGACGAGGAGGCCAGCGCAGAGTGTGTGTTGGTGCTGCCACTGCGTCCGGTGCTCACCAGGTCGTCAAACTGTGCCGACAGTATTCTTGGGGCTATAACTTGCTTATTTCACCAGACCTTTCTAGCTTTCTGGAGGCTGAATGTGTTGGATCTACCTGGTACTCCTGGAAAAAAAAAATTGGCTATGAAATAACACGTTTAAAGCGTGGCCACATTCCTCAGCTTTTTTTGGCTGCCTGGATACCTACTGACCTGGAGGTCAAGCGTTCCATATTAAAATGTCCACGCTGACCTTCCATTAAATTGTGGTTCCCCTCCATTGTGTGAGCAGAGTTAAGATTGTTGCTGCTGGGAGGAGGAGCTCCCATCTCCCTTCCTCCTGCCTGTCTGCGTGGGACCTTTTTTTGGGCTGATTCAACACAGCAGTCTGACAGAAGGCTGGTGAAATTGCTCCTAGAAGGTTCTGACAAGGCCCCAGAGTCCTTGTGAGGGAAGGGAGATGAGACCTCTCCTGTCTAACTCAGCTGCTTGTGGAAATGCAGCCTGACTCGATCAAGTTTTATTTAGAATACTTAAATGCCATTGCAGGAAACTTCAAGAGCTATCTTTGTATTCATTTGAAGCTTGGTGAAGTGTTGGTTTTACTTTCAGCCTGCTGCTGGCCGATAAACCCAACTTCTGTGCTGAGAAGCATGCTAAATGAATTTCTTTGTGGATTATGGGAAAAAGCTACTGTGGTTGTTTTTGCGTTTATGGTTTGATTTGTTTTGCCATTCTTTTCCTAGTGATAAAACTGTGCAAGCTGCTCTTTCTGATGGGTGACATCTGCTGGGTTTGTACCCAGCGAGTTTATGTAGCCCAGGTGAAGGAAGAAGCTGCTGTGCCTTTTGGTCTGTGTGCTACGAGTGGGGAGTTCCAGGGCCATCCAAACTTGGATCAGAAATTACACTGAGAAATTCCAAGTGGAGAAGCTGAAATGTTGCTGTAGTTCCTCACACAAATGCCAAGTTGCTAATACAAAGGGATGTTTCAGTCCACAGACAACTTACTCTCTGACATTAATGTCCTAAAGTTCAGCTGTCCCAACCAGTCCTACAAGTTTTCAGTGTCTTTGGTTTGATGTTACTGGTGTTGTAAGAGGGGGGAAAAAAGCTCATAGACTTGCCCATTTCTTTTTTTAAAATCTGAGGGTTTTAATGATGTCATATAATGGCTTTGAAATTCAGTTATATTTATAAAGCATAATTATTTAATTGGATAAGTGGGGTTGGAATGCAACAGGACAGTTTTATTTGGAACATGAAACCTTTTTGTGTCTGTTTTTTATATTTTTAGGAGCATGAATGTCTTCAGTGTTTGTCCTGCAATTTTGGTGGAACGTGTTATAGTAAGCATTTTCTGCAGTGGTTTGCAGTCCTCACTGTCAGGCATGCAAAGCTGCTTTTCCAGCTACCTAAGAAAGAAGGAAAATCCTCCCTGGTAAAGGAGACAGACCAGAGCAAATATTTTCTGCGCTGTGAGTTTCCATTTACTAAAAGATGGAGAACTGTCATTTTAATTTTGTAGTTATTGTCCTCTTAACCCATGAGCAAAACTGACCTTTGTGCTGCTACTGTGGCTGAAAGCTGCGAGTAGAAGTTGGAAAGAGAGAGCTATTCATAAAGAGGAAGACTCAAGAGCACAGGGGCAAAACCATCATCTTCCCATCATCCCATACTTTTTAGCAGTAGCAAGAGGACAGAAGAAAAACGTTGCTTGATCTAGCATTGAGAGGTGCTTCAAAATCACTTTCTTCTCGCAAGTTTCTGAATGGGATCTGTGGTCTTACACGAAACTGTAGGTGGTAAACGGAGGCATTAGACCTTTTCTCTAGGGCTTTGCCCCCAGTTGTAATGGTGGCTTCTTCTGCCTGTTGATCTTAGTCCTGAGGCTGAGTAGAAGAGCTGGCAACTTTTTCAAACACTCCTTATTCAAACACAGAGAATTCCTCTCATCCTCATCACTGGAAAAGCACAGGAGGTTTGCTTATATCTCTCAAGAATGGCTTTTACTGTGAAGTCTCACTGGGACTGTATTGGTCCTCTTGTGAAAGAAACTCAGAATTGACCTTGCCTTTCTTCCCTGTAGTGCTCTTTGCTTTCCTTGGATCAGTGGTATTGACTTTATTGCCCTTGTCCTGTGCAGCATGGATCTTCCCTTGCAGCTCTCCTCTTGGCTCCCATGTTTTCCACTTTATACTTCTTTGAGGGAACTGAAACCTTAGTAATAACATGGAAACAAATTAAAAGAGCTCGTTCATATGCATTGCTGTCATGGCAGTACTTTGATGCTCTTCTTAGTGTTACATCTTTTAATTTATAAAAGAAATTTTATTATGGGTATATATATATGAATACATATTGTATAGTATGGAAGGAATTTATAAAAGGGAAGCATCTTTCTAATTATAGCTCAAAACTAAGGTTTGAGAGTTTTGGCTAATACAGTCTGTCTCCCATTTTGGTCTTTATTAGCTGTTTGTTTTCTTAGAGCATGCTGTAAGTTATAAGGTGACTGCGTCTGAGAACTTGTCTTTGGTTAGAGGCACTGGGTGGGTAGTGCTCTGGGTCCCTTCACTGAGACTTCCTAGTAGAAAGGATTACATGATAAATCCTCTTTCTGTAGGTCCTGTCCACAGAAAGAAATTGCTGAGGCATGAATGCTGTGAGAATTGGAAATAAAGGTTGCATATGAGTAAAAACGGTTAACACTTGTTTCGTGATGAATTATCAAGGATTATAGGCAGCTGTTCTTTGAAGTATTTTAACTTTGTGTTGAATAGCTCAACAATAACATGTTCACTTGATTATTTAGAACTTTTGCAGGACCAAGAGAAAAGCTAACTTTTTAAGTGAGTGGTGACTCACCTTTGGCTTTGCAGGTAAAGCAAAGAGCCACATCACCTATTCTGTGGCTGAGAAAATTCTGAAGCTGGGCTTTTTTTAGTCACCTTTAATATTGCCTTCTTACAGTAGCAGTGCATGGGGTTTGAAACCAAGCTTTGGATGAGTTGAACAAATAGAGAGTAATCAAATCTTAGCAGGGCCTATCGGCTGGGTATCTTCTGTAAGAATCCTGTTTCTGCATATTGCATCAGTGGGGAAAGATGTAAGACTTGAACTGTTATTATCAGTACATGAGTTATTTTCATTCAGAGTACTTGCTGGGTTTGGCAAGCCTTCTTTTCCAGCATTTCTAGTGGAGAGTCCAAAAATGGTTCTGCCTGAACACTGAGCCGTTCTTGTGCCTGCCATCTGGTGGCCAGATCCAACAGCTAACTGGTCTGGCTGCAAAAATCCAGCTGAGGCTCGGTCTTAAGGATACTAGAGAAAAAAGTAGATAATTTTCTCACTG
Source organism: Athene cunicularia (assembly GCF_003259725.1). NCBI lineage: Eukaryota > Metazoa > Chordata > Aves > Strigiformes > Strigidae > Athene > Athene cunicularia. The sequence continues at coordinate 28,450,413 of NW_020799091.1, read as the reverse complement.
AGCTGTGTTCAGAAGGAGATCAGTTTTTGCATGGTTCCCCTGGAGGAAAAATAATTATGAGTTCTGTTAGCATCTGTCTTCTCTTTCCTAGGACATGATGGAGCTCCTAGAGGAAGATCTCACCTGTCCCATTTGCTGTAGCCTGTTTGATGATCCTCGTGTCCTGCCCTGTTCGCACAATTTCTGCAGAAAGTGTCTGGAAGGAATTCTTGAGGGAAATGTGCGGAATGTGCTTTGGAGGCCGTCCCCTTTCAAGTGCCCCACGTGCAGGAAGGAAACTCCCGTTACTGGAGTCAACAGCTTGCAAGTCAACTATTCCCTGAAAGGTATTGTGGAGAAGTATAACAAAATCAAAGTAACTCCGAAAATGCCTGTGTGCAAAGTGCACAGCGGGCAACCCCTTAACATTTTTTGCCGGACAGACATGCAGCTGATCTGTGGGGTTTGTGCCACCCGTGGTGACCATACAAAGCACGTTTTCTGTTCTATTGAAGAAGCTTATTCCCAGGAGAAGCGAGCTTTTGAAACCCTGTTTCAGGGCTTTGAAACTTGGCGTTGTGGTGATGCCCTCTCACGGCTGGATACCTTGGAAACCAGTAAGAGGAAAGCTCTGCAGATGCTCACCAAAGATTCTGACAAAGTGAAGGAGTTCTTTGAGAAGCTGCAGCACACCCTGGAGCAGAAACGAAATGAGATTCTCTCTGACTTTGAGACCATGAAGCTTGCAGTGATGCAGGCCTATGATCCGGAAATCAATAAACTGAACACAATTTTGCAAGAGCAACGGATGGCTTTTAACATTGCAGAGGCCTTCAAAGATGTGTCTGAACCCATTATATTTCTGCAACAGATGCAGGAGTTCAGGGAAAAAATCAAGGTGCTCAAAGAAACCCCTTTACCTTGTTCCAGTGTGGACATCAGCCCTACAATGAAGAGCTTTGATACCAGCCAGTGGAATGGAATAAAACTAGTTGATGTGGACAAACTTTCCTTGCCTCAGGAAAACACCACTCTTAAGTTCAAGATTCCCTCAGTCTTTTCACGCAGATTTATAGTGAACTCTCTTATTTGCTTGCTTATTCTTGCTGTCACCAGAATGTCCTTTGTGGAGTCAGTCGTTGACAATCTCCAGTGCTGGAAATCTCAATTCTTTACAATTAGCTTGTCCTATTTGGCAGATACAGTGGAGATAGCAGATCATGCAGTCTTTTACTGGGAACAGATGACAGATGGAGCTTCACTTCTAAGAGAAAAGTGTAAAAACTATACGTTGGTTGTACTGGATAATGTTGCACAGTTTGTGTGCAAGTATAAACTGTTGTGAAGTCCCTGCTGAAATATAAGAACTAAGAGTGATCTGGTGAAGAAAACATGGAATTTCTTAAAATTAATTGGGTTTTTAAGACTTCCAGTGAAAACATTCAAAGATTCAACATGTTTCCAAAACATTCATACTGTTCACATGCCTTGAGCACTGATAAACTGGAAGATGAAATGGAGCTTTGAAAAACACATTGTTTCTGGATTATTCTTTCAGTGGTGATTATGGGAATATTATTCACTGTAAATCAATTTTCTTACCAAAATATAGGGCCAAACTGTGTACTTAGTTTAATGTTAATGTAATGTAGAATAAGATAAAAAATGTCACTTCCCAAAAGGTCATGGTTAAAGAAATATTTTTTCTAACTGGGAAGTGTTTTGGAGAGAGGAAGAACAGCTGTGATTGAGAAGAGCACTGTACTGAGAGGCTTGTTGAGGACTGCCCTTCCACTGCAAAATACAGAGCACATCATTCACATTCTAGAACCACTTTCTATCTGACGATGTTACTCCTCACTGAAATAGATATATGTATTTTTTTGTATAATCAAATGCTGTAATTATCCCATGCATTCAGATTACTGTAGATATTGGTCATTGTTTACATGTTCTATACAAAAATGTATCTTCAGGGTAGGCCTAAATTCTAGGGGTAGGGAGAAATCAGTTGAGGTTGATAAGAACAAGCTGCAAGATAGTATGTACTTTGCAGGTAGTACATACTTTGCAGTTTACTTTTCCAGCATCAAATTGTTGGGGTAACTGAGCTGTCTTGTTAGATCCATGTTTCTCTGAAGCCACACTTTCTTAAAAAGTGGCCTTAATGTAAACAGTTTAGTGCGGTGAAAGGCACGCATGGGTCAGCCACAGGAAGGCAGCCTGCAAAGGTTTCTCTCCAGATCGTAATTCCAAAAGCCAGGAAAAATGTTGGGATGATTCCTTGGAACAGATTGCGTAATGTGACAGGAGTATGGATGTTGTTGTTGTTTGGAAGTGCTGTAGCATTGGAACATATGTATAGGCTCTTGTACTGTTACTGTATTTTTGTGTTCCTTTTTTCAGGAATTAATTGAATTTCTGAGTGTTTTGACTTGGCCGTAGGATAACAGCGATTTAAAGTGAACTGTAAGCTTGAGTTCTCTGAAGTGCCCTTCTTTAAGAGCATATGATACTGAAATATATTGCTTGAAGCACATCTAACCTCTTTTTGCAGTGGTCCTATGAACAGCAATATATAGAATGAAAACATTTAGTTGACATTTCCGGAAAACAAATGTAACACATGCCATACTTTGGCAATATTTGCTTGCCTCTCTCAAGGTTTAATAAGTTGTGACGGTCAATTCATTGTCTTCCAGTAGTCCTTGCAAGCTGTTCATTTCAAAAGTAAAACATTAAATGCCAAGAATCTAAGTTTCCAAGCAACCAAACCCTGCAAACAAAACTATTGCACATGATATTTACATCTTTGTTGCCTGGGAATCCTGTTGCTGCTCCACACCTCACTCCAAACACTTGCTAAAAGCACTGAATGGTTTTTGCAGCTGCAGATGCCTTGCAGTTTAGGAAAGATCCAGTCACAAACACGTAGATCAGAGAGGTACAATTCCTGAGTGGCTGAGATAGTGATGAGTAACCGAGAGGTGGTGGTTCTGAGCGTGGGAGGTGTGAGATATGTAACCCGGGCTTCTACCTTGCAGCAGTTCCCTGAGTCCAGGCTAGCACGGATGTTGAACAATGATGACCAGGAATTTAAACTGGTGAATGGACAGTTTTTTGTGGACAGAGATGGAACTTTGTTTAGTTACATCATGGACTTCTTGAGGACTCTTCAGGTCTCCTTACCTACTGATTTCTCAGACTATCAGAGGCTGCAGAGAGAAGCAGAATTCTATGGGCTCTACCCTCTGGCTGATGTCCTGAGCCAGGAACACTTGCTGAAGCCAAGGCTGGAGATCTTGGAAGTGCGTTTTTCTCTCCAAGAGATGCAGGCCTTTTTCCGGATCTTTGGTTCCTGCAGTACCACTGTTGAGACACTAGCTGAACAGATCACTGTGTTTACCGGGCAGCAGTCGGGACAGAGCTGGAACAGCCCTTTTCCTTCTCAGAAACCACTCGTTCCACTTCCTTTGGAAAGGCCTTCCCATCACGACGTGGTTTTTCAGTGTGGTACTGACTACTCTGCTGGTGACCAGTTTGTGGCCAGGTACTCTCCCTAGTGTGACTTTTCATTATGGAAATGTCTTTGTGACTTCTAGTTCATGAAGTACACTTACTTGCTAGCAAAGCTCATTTTAAAGAAACTGTTGGACAGCTGTCTGAGAGAAAATAATTATGTTTCCTTCTTTCTGCTAGTTTAATGTTACCTTTTTCTAGTTCTGAAACACCCAGTTTAATTTCTGTTACACTGATTTGCCTATTCTTCAACTTTATAAAATACTGTTCTTGATGTTTGTTTTTGAGTTCTCTTGGGTCTTTCTCTCTCTCTGCCCTTTCCTCCTCACTTGCTCTCCCAGGCTTTAGAATTTCACACCATCAATGACCTTCTAGAGGACTTGAAAAACACAGAGTAAGATGAAGCAAAGAAAAAAAATGAGTGAAGTACTGAGTAAGCCTAAAATCTCCACTAGCTCATGGTCCAAAAGACTTTCATGTGGAAAAGAGGAAGAAGAGAATGGTTAAACAGGGTTAAAAACACCAGTGGAACTAAGATAGCAATTCAGGGACTGGAAAGCTTTTGTAGAGCCTTTTATTGGGGGAGGGAGAAGGGGTAGATTATTAACTATATGCTATACAGTGGGTTTTCATTGAATTCAGAGCCAGGTTCTGTTTTTATTAAGATTACTGTATATCAGTGATTTTAGTGATAGCAGTATTGTATTCTGATGATAATTTAAGTTTTTTAAACAAGCTTTTGCTGGATGTTTCTATTGTACAGACACATGTTCTTACTGTATAAGAAAATGTAACCTAATTTGTCCTCTGTGGCTGTTAGAACATCAGGAATTTTATGGAAATTTCACTGAAATATTTCCAAAAGGGTTATTCTATCTGAATATATGAATCAACATGGCAGTCTTTTGATTATTTAAACAAGAAAAAAAATATTATCTTTCTTCTAGCTTTCTTTAGCTAAGCAAGTAGAAGAAAAACTACTTTGAATTTGCAAAGCAACATCTATTTATGTGCCATACCTTAACTTTATAACGTATCACTAATTTTAAGGGACTAACAATTGGTTGAGTAGCTATTGCAACTTAAATAGTGGGGAAAATATCCCTGATTCTTTCTTTATTTCTTCAGACTTGGTAAAAAATTTCCTCTGCAGATCAACAGAAAAACTTATTTTGACTAATGAAGCAAGTCAAGTTTGATGATGTTGCCTGCTGAATTTCTATCGACTTAGTCTTTGTGGTGACATGGACTCTTTTGCCTTTTTTGTGCTTTCCATGAATGTTTAGTGTACTTTCCTGTGAGCTGCGGAACAGTTTCACCCCTGTGAGCTTATGTATTTTGTAATAGTATTTTTACCTGACTTCTGCTCCTTGAAATGTCTGGATAGAATCTTAAATTGTACTTTATATCAAGTAAAATTATTTGAGGCAATGTGAAAATGATTTTCATACTTGTTGCCGTAAGACCTGCTGTACAAGGTAATTTTGCAATAAATGTCACTTTGTAGAGAGAGATCCTGTGTGATGAAATGTGACACTGTTGGGGTGAATGTGACTTCACTGTCCTTTCCATCGTTTACTCTTAACCTGAAAAACTGTTGCAGCATCACATAGAACATGCTGATCACCTCTCCTCCATTAAATGAAATGGAGATTATTGCATCTATTTCTTAAGAAAGTAAGTTTTGATGAAAGGGAAGTGCTTCTTCCCCAACATGTAACTGGATGAACTGAGAATTACTGTTCTTATAATGATGGAAAGAGTTAAATTGTCTTCAACAGAGGAATAAAAAATCTGGAATCTTAGTTGCTGTAAACCTGTGCAAGTGTGCTGACCTGCACTGTCTGAGGACCTGCTTTGTTTTAAAAAAAAACTGAGTCCATCCTTCAGGAAGTAATTAAAGTGTGTTGTAACTGTTTTTTTCTTATTTTAGGTATGTTTCCATAAAGCCTGATAATAGAAAGCTGATTAACGGTACTAATGTGCTAGGCCTGCTGCTGGACACTTTACTGGAAGATGGATTTCGCCTCATAAGCACCAGGACAGTCTCGAGTGAAGAAAAAGTTGAATGCTACATTTTTGAAAGGATGAAGAGGCCAGCAGGCCTTACTGTCACGGTGAACCAAACCCCAGGGAGCTCTGGGGTAGCACAGGCAAAGAGAAGTCAAGTGCAGAAAGGGAAATAAAGGTTTTTCCTTCCATCTTTTGAAGGTGAAAGAGGGGTATGTCAGTACTAGTGGCCTCTTTTTGTTGGCTTGTTTGAAACTGCAAGTATCAAGGGAAGTAACAAACAATTTTTTCTTCAAGTATTTGGAAAAAAAAAATTGCTTTCCTGCCTTTTACCACTCCACCCTCTTGAATTCTAAATAAAAGAGCCACAGATTTAATACTGGTTTTGTGGACCAGATTCTAGCATTTTCAAGGATTGTTTTTGTTTTTCTCTGTGACTAAAATTTATATTAGGAATTGCAAAAAATCAGCCATTCCTTCTAGAAAATAGTTTTTATGTTCTGTGCTAATTTGTAACATTTTTATGTTCTGTGCTAATTTGTAAGTAGATTTTAAATACATGATAATACATGAGCCAATAACAGCTTGATACAACTGTCATCCCAATAGTTTGGAGAAGTGGCTGGAGGAGGAATTTAAACCTCAGCAATTGAATATTGCTTCTGCTTTCAAAAGATAGATGTATGCTGATTCTCTTGCAGTTTGCTGAAAGCTATGTAATGTAAACATCCCAAGTTGGATCAGCTTGGATAGATTGGATCAGTGGGCCAATGTTAACGGGATGAGCTTCAACAAGGCCAAGTGCCAGGTCCTGCACTGCATGGCTACAGGCTTGGGGAGGTGTGGCTGGAGAGCTGTCTGGAAGAAAAGGATCTGGGGGTTCTCATTGACAAGCAGCTGAACACAAGCCAGCAGTGTGCCCGAGTGGCCAAGAAAGCCAACGGCATCCTGGCTTGGATTAGAAATACTGTGACCAGCAGAAGTAGGGAGGTGACAGTCCCCCTGAACTCTGCACTGGTGAGGCCACACCTGGAGTATTGTGACCAGTTCTGGGCACCTCAATACGAGAGAGATATCGAGGTGCTGGAGCGAGTGCAGAGGAGGGCAACGAAGCTGGTGAAGGGCCTGGAGAACAAATCCCATGAGAAGCGATTGAAGGAGCCGGGACTGTTCAGTTTGAGGAAGAGAAGGCTGAGGGGAGACCTCATCACTCTCTACAGCTGCCTGAAAGGACATTGTAGAGAGGTTGGTGCTGGTCTCTTCTCACAGGTAACTAGCGATAGAACAAGGGGGAATGGCTTTAAACTCCAACAGGGGAGGTTTAGACTGGACATTAGGAAAAAATCTTTCACAGAAAGAGTGGTCAGGTGATGGAATGGGCTGCCCAGGGAGGTGGTGGAATCACCATCCCTGGATGTGTTTAAGGGTTGTTTAGATGCGATGTTGGGGGATATGGTAGGAGAGAACTTTGTAGAGTAGGGCTGATGGTTGGACTCAATGATCCCAAGGGTCTTTTCCAACCTGAATGATTCTGTGATTCTAAGTTGTACCACTGTGTGGCTCCAGATGTGAGAAAGTGGCTTTGTGAAGCCACCACTAGTGTCCATGAAATAATGTGTTACTGTCTCTTGCAGAATACTCCTCTGTCCTCTCCTCCCACTCCGAGGGCATTAAGCAGCTCTTCAGTGCTGAGAATTAGATGAAGGTCTTTGTGAACAAAGGGTCAGTTAGTTTATAGAGCTTTGAAAAGTCCTTCAAATGGAAGAATTAGTACAATTTTAAACAAAATAGTACAAAGGATTTCTTAACGATTGTTAAGTGCAAAACATATTTAGGAGGAAGGCTTGGCAGAAGTGTAAAGATGTCAAAATTAGCTCAGGTACCAGAAGAGGTAAATTAATGAGGCCTTATCAATTAAGAATCTTTTGTTCTCCCTTAACGGCAAGTGAAGAAGATAGCAATAACTTCAAGGATTCATTATTTGAATCTGACTTTTGTTGTCGATAAAACACCATCTTTCCAGAGTTACGAGCAGCCAAGTAGAGCTCATTTGGGCTTTCTTGGCTGACTAATTAGATCTGTTTTTTCATTAGCTTTAAAATGTGAATTTATTACTTTATTTGCTGCACTTAAAAATGAGGGTGGGAATCACCTATCTTTTTCTTACACTTTGGAGTTTCAATTAAATGAATTTTCCCAGACTCATGGTGCAACTATTGGACATCTCTTTTCTTTTGCTACCATTGTACTATATTTTAGCTTGGCACAAGTTCAGTTCAGTGGCAACAGTGAGGTCTTCTGCTTGTTCTAGAGCTTTCTGGGTTGAGAATAATGGGATTGTGGGACTGCATGTCCTAAACTGCTTACAGATTATATAATGTAATAAATATTGAGAAACGTAAGGGTTCAAATAGGATTTTTTTGTCAATATGTTCATATTCATCTCGATCTAAGACATTTTTTATAGTGAGATCCATCATTCACTGCAAGAACCTCCCCAGGGGTGTGGTGGAGTCCCATCACTGGAGGTTTTCAAGATGCAATTGGACAGGGTGCTAGATCATCTCATCTAGGCTCTCTTGGCTGCAGCAAGCTGGACAAATGGCCTTCTGAGGTCCCTTCCAGACTGGCCTATTGTGTGATTCCATAGAGACCTTCTGTGAAGATCTGTGCCAGAAGGTCTATCGTGGTGGACTTTGATGTCAGACTGCCAGTGGCAGCATTCAGGGGACAAAGCAGACAAGATGTATGGGATGACTGTCCCGACAGGTTGCTGTACTACAAAGACAACACAACTGGTTTTCTAAGTTCATTTTGACGTCCATGTACTGACTTTCCAGAAAAGTTCCCATTCCTCGAACTGGGATAAACCCCAAACCAATATTGACAAGTATTGAGTGAGTCAGTGACTGTGAATATTGTTGAAGAGACTTACCAATAATAGCAAGAAGCACAAGACAGAAGTGGCAACTTTTTACAGGGAACAGAAAAAAATGGCTGTATTTAAACATCATGCCTTAAATGATCGCTGATAAGCACCCGTGTAAACTAAGTGACACTATATTCAGAACCCCTTGTAGTAACAAAATTAGGCTACTTCACCTACCGTGGGAATAGTGAGTTTATTTTCCTTGCTGCAGCAGCCAACGATGAAAATTGAAGTTTGGATTACTTTTATTTTAAATAAAGTGAAGAAAATGAAGTATTTCCATTTCTAAAAAGCTCTGGAGTTTTAACCTGTGACATCAGTCATGCTCCATGGCTTTGGCAAAATGATTATTCGGTACAACCATTTCAGTAACAACTTGTGATGGGCTAGTGCTGAACACTTTCTGGTTCCCCTCATAGGTTAGTTTTTATTCAGCGCAAATATCATTCTATGAATGTAGTATTTTAGCTCTGGAAAAATACACCAGTGCAAGTTCTTGTCCTGTAAAGCACCTTACATGCATTACCTTGACCTCGTGTAATGGCGTACTGTGAGACTACATGTCTTTTTCAAGCGAAGTATGTGACTGTCAGCAAGTTTGGATACCAAATATTCTTCTAGCATTTATTCTTACTTAGCACTGAGCAGAGAAGTGTCCCCTTCTGTCACTTGTGCACCTGCAGAGACCATGACTAGGCTTGTATACAATGCTTTTGTTTTGTGTTTTTTTGTTTGTTTTGGTTTGGTTTTTTAACTGATAGTTGCTTAAATAAGTTTGAGAGCAGCGTGTGTGTCAATAACCTGATAGAGATTTGTCAGATGTGTCAGACTGAGACCAGTAGGATAACCATGGCTTTTAATTTCAGATAATTTGGTATTAAGCTGGTTCTTTAAAGGAAAGCACCTCCCTGGATTTCATTATACAGAAAGTGGAAGCAGCAATGATACAGCTACAGGTGTTGTAGTTTCAACGTACAACTTAAATGGTAGTAATCATGGAGGAAGGGGTTAAAGTATGTTCGTCTGCAGACAAATTAATATAAAAATAGCATCAGTTTACTAGGAGGATCTTCAGCTGGCCTGGATAGCTGCTGCCCTCCACCTTGCAAGATTATTTATGTTACTGTAAAGTGTTGCTGAACCAGGATGGCAATTTTTCTGTGCCCTCTTTGGAGCATATCCTGCAGGCACTGAGGCAGTTATTTAGAAGTAGTGGCCAATATTTTTGCTGCACCTTCCCTCCTGAGGTCCCAAACAGGCAGGGATACAACAGAGACCAGACTGTGGTGTATCATCAGCAGAGTAGTTCACACTGGTGCATTTCCACAGAAGGTCACGGCTGTACAAGTAGAAGTGAATTTGGCTGATGGAAGCCCAGATTAGCTACGAGTCTGAATGATTTTAAGAGCCTTCTGGTCAAAACCAGATTATGTATTCAACTAAGGACTTTCACCCAAATCTTGGCAGGCAAATCAAGTCTAGTATCTCACAACACGATCTCTGCTGGACTAGAAGCGTATTGTAAGTGACTTGGTCATGCTTTTACATACAACAGAACCAGGAGCTCTGATCGCTCACACCTAGCTCTAGTTTTGATTAAATAGGAATGGGATTTTGAAACATTTAGACATTTTTGCCAATGAAGTTAGAATTTGTGATTCCTGACATAATCCACTTCTTCAAGTAATTTCCAACTTTTTCAAGAAATTAATTCCTTTTTCCTGGGAAGCTGCAAAATTTGCTGATTTCAGTAACCTTACTGCTGTATTTGCCTTTTTATTCTTCCATTCAGAAAAATGTGCAAACTGCTTCACTGTCTGAGATGCTCAAAACTGAGTGCTGTAGGACAGTCCTCTTGCACACTTAGAGCGAGGAGTGAGCTCTCCTCTGCTTTCTAATACACAGGTGGACTGCCAGAACAGTAAGATCACTAGAGGTAAAGGAAACAAAACAGTAGGAAAACACGGTCATTCTGTCTGTTTACGTGACAGAAGTAGATCATCTAAAAGGAGGCAAGAGTTTGCTGGATTTGCAAAAGGCAGATGATTCAGAAAGACAACACCTCATTCATCTTACATTTTCTTTCTTATTTTAATCACTTTTCCCTCCTTTTTAGTTGGATTACATCCTGTGTTTCTAAATTCAAGACTGTCAAGGGCTTTACCAACAGTCTTGTGGTACCTGTTGGATAATCCAACAGGATAGAAACACCACATTTTTTCCATCCCCCTGTTCTTGCACTGTGTTGATTTCCTTTTATAGTGGTTACATTTTTGTGCTTTTAAGTAACTTTTTGTCTGCTTCTTCACACTCTGAGAGGTTCTTTTACATCCTTCTTACCTCTTCTGGGGACATGTAATTTATTTACCACTTGAATTGTTCAGTCATCTGCTGGTACCAGAAAGGAGAGAATCTGACGCTAAATACCATCCTGGTTTTTGGGTATTGATTTCAATATGACAATTGATGAGGGTTTTTGTTCTTTTTTGAAGTGCAGTCACTGCATTCTTACAGGTTCTACAGTTGGTGCTCATGACATTGTATAACTAATTAAGAATAAATGTTTAAGTTAAGCCATTGCAATTGATACTATGTTTACACTAAAAGACTGATCTCTCAGCGCTGGCTGCAGTACTGGGAAGTTTTCCCCTTTGCTAAATAATTCCAAACCATTTTTCACTTCCCTACATAATTGAATCTCATGGAAATAGTAGAAGACTCCACCCTAAGATGCAGTATATGAGGAATTAATAGCCACAGGGCAAAAGAATGATGCTGGAGGAATTGCATTCTGCTCTGCTTCTACAGGCCTGCAAACAGGGGTAGTAAACTTCTGTTCTGACTTTGGAGAAACTTTTCTCCACACTGGGCTGTTCCCACTTTTTACCTATTTTGGTTGGTTTCCAGTTTTCCAGGGCTCATAAATATCTCCTTTAATCTGAGCTGAGCAAGGCTGATGTGCTTTTGTCTGTCTCTGGAGGGGATAAGTCTAAGGTATATCCTACACACAATCTGAGCGATACTTTGTTTTCATCCACAGCTGAATTCAGTACCTGAAAGCTGCCAAAGTGGATCAGAAGTCCTGTTTCAGATCACAACGAAGTGCTCATAACTTCGAATAATTATTTAAAAAAACCCCAAACTTGTTCCCAGATTGCTGGAAAGTGTTATTGAATATTCATTGGGAAACAAGCTGGGAGCTATCCAAGAGGGGGAAGGAGACTCATTGCCTCTTACTCCTTCCCTCCTATTTGTGCTGAACCATTGCCAGGCTTTAACTTTACAAGGTTTATTTTTATTGATTTTCAACAATAAACAGTGGGAGTATCTACAATAAAAGATTTACAGCACATCACGAGGAAATACAACTCCCTACCAAATATTATATTGATCTATTCCCAGATGCTACTGAAACAGCATATAAAAGCCCAAATGAAGTCCAGTGATGGAGAACTTCCTCTCTCTAGTGACAGATGCGTATGTCTTCAGAAAACAATAAAAGGGAAGGGAGTGACTCTACTTCTTTGACCATATCTTCAACAGCCCAGTTAAATCTGTCAACTCAATGTAATCCACATAAATAAAGAATTTGGGAACCAAGGGAACTGCTAGTGCGTCTGAAGATTCCCATTCTTTGAAGCTGCCTTTCCTGCTGCAGTCAGGCCATAATTAGTCACAGAAGGCCTTGTTGTGACTAGTAAATGGATGGACCAACAATGATTTGAATAGTCTGGAACCAGCTGGAGATATGCCTGGAGCCCTAAATATTCTCAAATGGGTGGGATGTAAATCACTAGTCATCATATAAAATACTAATAAATCTGACTTCTATTAAAAAAAAAAAAAAAAAAGGGGAATGTCAGTTTTCTAGACCATCATGTAGTTTCTGCTGAATAACCCCCTGAAGTGTGATCTGATGTGTAAATTTTTCCAAGAAGCCTTCCTCCATGTCTACTCCATTTCCAGTCTAACGCAATGGTTCAATAATTGGTGGCTTCTTTCTGGTCAGAAGGATGATGAATGTAGCCCTAAAGGTTGGAAAGAGTAATGTGTACAAATCTGCTGTAGCAAATTAATTTAAGGCTTTGCTTTCTAAGCAAGTTTCTGCTACAGCAGTCAGCTGAGTGCTTGCTGAAACTGTGAAGAATTAAACGTTGCAACATTGTTCCATCCTGATTCTCCATTGGAAAAATAAGGCAATAGATTGGAAACATCAAGTCTCAGATTTTACTAGCGCTTTGGAGTCAGGAATTCAGTTTTCTTTGAATTTCAAAGGCAGTTTGTAGCTTTCATTGAGAGTCTTCTGAAAAGACTGGTCTGTGTTTTTTGTTTTGGTTCCCCTGTGATAACTAAACTGAGTAATAAAATAATTGCTGACATACCGGTTTATTTACAGTGTTGTATTCAGCAATAAACAGAAGGCATGCTGATCCTTCTATTCTTAAATCTTAGTTTTTTTACTGTGTCTTCAGCTTGCTCCTCTGCCTGGTCACTGGTGGAATAGAGGAAAAGGCTATGTGATAAGGGTAGGCAGAGAGAAGGCAAACTCACTTCTTTCCCATTACAGAGAGGGAGTTAAGGAATAAAATTTGGCTGGAAAGTCACTGCCTTTGCAGGACCAAAGAGAGACACAACTTATTGTACTGAAGGGAGGACAGTTAACAGAGCTGTCTGAAATTTCGACGCCACCAGACAAGGAAAAGCAGATCTTATAAGGGTGGGTGATAGCTGCAAAAGGAACACAGAAAAGGCATAGAATGACTTAGATGGGAGGCTTAAACATTCATGAGACTGTAGGGATGTTGTATTTTTTCCCAATGTGTTAGGTAAGTGGATCTGCAGAACATCTTACATCAATAGTTTGCATACCTGAAGAGTAAAATATCTCTCTCAGAGGTCATTTTTGCATCTGTGCTGTGAAGTGAAATACGGTGGGATCCAGACATAAGATGGGTTAATCATGTCAGTACCTCATATCTGAAAACAGAATCTAAGCTTTTGGTGGCTGAATAGACAATCTCTGAAGATCAGCATACCAGCACTGCTTTGGCAGCGCTGGGGTTATAAGCCTCCTGGATACTTACGGGATATGTACTGTTGGTGGCCTTTATTTTAATTCCAGTTGCAGTATGGTGAGCAGTAACCCTATTAGTAAATTCCTAATTTTCCATAAACTGGAAATGTATCTTCTGGAACAGACTGGTCTACAAATTGCAAATTGATCCTTAAGCCATACAATTTTCCTTTGCTACCTATGATTGTTCAAAACGTTATCTTCCGAAGACGGCTCAGTAAACTGTGGATCCCTGGAACACATTAAAGACTTGATGATTACTATGGCCATGTCAAGAATGTAAATGAAAAATTGTAACTGCATGGCCCCTTGATGTAATGGATCCTTCTTCCATCTTTGGTTAGGCTAATGATGTTTTCTGCTGTTACTGAATGAGGGTTTTTTGACAATTGAAGTGTGATAATGCAATCCAGAGTTCACTGGTGTTCCTATGCAGTCCCAAAATCTCTACAGATACATGTGTGGAAAAGGATAGGCAGAAGATCATCTTTTTGCTAGACTCATCTTTCATTTCAGAGATTGTCTGCAGAACTTGGCTGGGAAATGCACTAACAGGCACAAAGACACTTGTGCGACCGCTCCGTTGGCTATAGTTTTCTCTTATAAGCTGTGCTGTAGCAGTCTCTTGTGCTTAGCTAATGAAAGCCTGACCCATGCTCTCACTGAACTTCTGAGGTAGGCTTTGAGATTGAATAGAAAAGCTGAATGGCAAGTCACATGAGGCTAATGGAACATCAGTCTGCTATGGTTTTGATCATCTATATTCTGTGGAGGGATCTACACTGACTTCTTGTCCATCCCCAGCACCAATATATAGCCATGAGTGGAGTATCTAATGACAGTTCTTAGGAGATCACAACTGGCGTGTTCAGGATATGAATATCTGGATTTCCGTTCTGAAACAAGTGGTAACAAACACACAGGTCTTCCACTGGAGGCAAGGACTCCTACAAAAACCACACAGTTTCTTCAGGCTGGGTGGATAACAATGAGGAAATAACAGTTTTGAAAGCTCAGAGCAGGGCATTTTAACCTGATGCTGAAAACGTTACTCCGTATCTGATCTTTCAGATGTATGTATTCACATCTCTTGAGATTTGGGACAGCCAAAGCAAACACTGTACTGGAATTGAGTCATTATCATCTTTTCCCTGCCCTTTTTAAAAGACATAGTGGGATCTCTTTTCTGTAGGAAAGAAGTGATATTACTAATGATCTAACATGTTCTCATTAAAACGCTTTGGGACAGAATGGAGTCAATGAGAGACTAAAATAGAACATGCAAGCATGCCTCTGATGGCTGATAGGTACTAATCTGTTACAAAACTACCTCAGTGGTTGAAAGGAAAAGGTGGAACTTTAAAAACGTCCCAAATGTTCCAGATGAAATAGTCAGACACTTTACCACATTGATGAAAGAAGCAGGTGAACTGCTATACACAAGGAAGTTGGTTTTTTTCTTTTTAAGTCTTCTGCTGCTTTGCTGGAGGGCATATAGGAAAATATAGAGCATATATTTGTACAGTTGGAAAGCCTGTGCTCTACGATGCCCATGCTTGGGAACTGGTGTTTACTCTCTTGGGGACCCAAGAGTAGTGTGCACAACCTTGTCTATACAAACAGGTTGCAAAGCATTGAATAGCTGCTCATGCTTCAGAAAGCCTGTAAAGAAGGTGTATTTATGTCTCTGGAAATGTTGTTATTGCCATAAATGGTCTCTACTGCATCACATCTAAATTCCTTCCTAGATGTCAGTGGCAATTCTTACCATTTTAAAGTAGCATTTGCAATTTTAATTAATCATACCCTATTTGAGACCCTCATTTTTGGAAGGTAGGTTTTTCTGCACCAGAGATGAACCTCATCTTCTTTTTGCTCAAGATGTTTCATTTTTGCTGGTTTTGGAGGTAGCTTTCCTTCCAGAGAAGGCTGTCCTGAGACAATGTTCTAGTCTGGTGGCATTTAGTAATGGCTTGGTAAAACTGTCCTGTCAACTGGATCTTTGGAGACTTTGTATTCATGGGATGCAAGTAACAAGTCAGGAGCTGCCCGGTGGTGAGAAACAGGATGATACATGGACCCTACTACGATAGCTAGTGACATAGCAACAACAGGCTTTCACTGAAGGCTGAAGTTGGAGGTCTGGATGGCACCTTGGTGGACCTTGAGGACCCTTGGTGTTTAAGAAATGTTAGTGAGAATATAGAGATGCTGAAAAATGCAGGAAGTTCCCATCTTGCCAGCTACCCTAGTGTGAACACACCTGACCTCTCTACTTAGTGTAGGATGTCCCACTAAATAGAACCTTACAGAAGAACCTTTCAGTCCTCTTCTGGTTCTGATGGAGCACCTGAATATTTTCTATGGAACTAGTCCTACAGGACATGGGAAACATATAGAAAATGATCTTTCAGTACCAGCAGAGTAGAGAATGGTTGAATCAGCATGGAAGGTTGGACATACATGGAGGCTTATAATGGGTGATTCTGAGCCTGATTTGACAGTGAAGTGCTGGATTGCTGTGGTGGGTTGACCCTGGCTGGATGCCAGGTGCCTATAAAGCCACTCTATTCACTCCCCTCCTCAGCAGGACGGGTAGTGAAGAAAATAAGATGGAAAAAAATCCCATGGGGCACGATGAAAGCAATTTAATAAAGCAAAGGTCACTCATGAAAGCAAAGGAAAAAAAAAATTATTCTCTACTTCCCATCAGCAGATGATATCCAGTCATTTCCTGGGATGTAGAGCTTCCGTAGGTGTAGTGGTTGCTCTGGAATATAAGCATAATAAATAATGAATGCCCTCCTTCCTCCTCTTTTCTCCTAGCTTTTATTGCTGAGCAGATGTCATATGGTATGGAATGTGGTCAGTTTGGGTCAGCTGTCCTGGCTATGTCCCCTCTCAAGATCTTGCCCACCCCCAGCCCACTGGTGAGGGAGGAATGTTGGAGAGACAGCCTTGATGCTGCGCCAGCACTGCTCAGCAGTAGCCAAAACACTGGTGTGTTATCAAGACCTTCAGAGCTACCAATACAAAGCACAGCACTGTGACAGCTGTTATAGGGAAGATTAACTCTATCTCAGCCCATCCTAATAAAATTACTCTGCCTGCTTGCAGCTGAAGGATCCAAAGGTGATTTAACCTTGTCAAAATCAATTTTGGAGTCACTGTTGCTGATAATTTCTGCTCCAGCATCTTCAGCCACTGAGGGATATAAGAACTGCAGACCACATACCGTGAAATATCCAAGGTAATTCCAACACTGCATCATCAGACAGTTTGGTGTTGCCAGGTTTGAGCTATGCTTAACTTCAGAAGAATTTATGTGGGAGAAAATTAGAATCTGTTTTGCAAATGTTCTGTTCCTTGTCACCCTCTAATCAAGGTCTAGCCTTGTTAGGAGACTTGCTGACAGCCTAAGGCAAGAAGTGGGAACAGCAAAAGAGTTCTGGTCTTTCTCTGTGTTTCTGCTCAGGCAAACTAGAACCAGAGGCCATGTGCCTGTATCTCTTCTGACATCTTGAGGCAAGATGTTTTGGTTTGTTTGCTCAGCCTTCTAAGAAGATTCACACAATGCTCACCAAGTAAATATATCTTATGCAGACAGTCTTTAATGACACCACTACGTTACACTGTAAGTGTCTGAATGAATGTTAGGGAGGTTGTGCTCATTTCTGAGGTATGCATTGATGTGGAATTCCTCCTCTGCTAAAGCAGTTTCTCCAACAAAAAAAATAACAGAAATGCTACAATTTCTAAAACTAAACCCAATCTTAACAGCCACTTAATTATAAATTAGTGAATAATAAAAGACTACCTGGTATATCACTGGCTAATGAAAAGCTCTATTCATAGCCACCGGTAGTCTGAAGAACGACGGGACGGCAGGATTAACACTGCTCTTGCACAAAGACACACAGTTATTGCTTTCACAGGTGCTGCTGAACAACAGTCCCCCCATACAAAAGTATCAGATGCACAGGTACGAATGGCTGCACACAGTGCTTGTGTACCACTGCACACACATGGAGAATAGTTCCAGGTATTCTTAAAGATATTAGCATCCAGGAGGTTTTCTGGTTTTGTCTATGTAGTACCAAGAGGAGGATGAAATAAATTGGCAAAGGTAAAGAAGCTCAATATAAATTATTTGGTTTTAATATAGAGGGTGACAGAGAAATTCCAATCCCAAGGACAAGCTTTATGGGGAATCAGAGTAGTTTCACCAGGCCTAGACGTCTCAAAGGAAGAGCCTGTTGGCAGCCTGAGAAACTCAAACACTATAAATCACCAGGACCAGGTGCTATTTTTACAAGAACTCTGAAATAAATGTGAAAAAACAGAGATACAGTTAAGAATTTGTCAATTGCCATTAAAAATATCCACTGCGCCGGACAACTCATAGCTAAAGAGAAAAAGGTGCAGAGGAAACCAAGATACTTTCATAGTGTGAGGTAGTGCCTTTCTCAGGCTACTTTATGCCTGAATAAGCATAAAATAATGGGATCACAATAGCACAGCTCTGCAAGTAACCTGTATGGTCTAAGCTACCAGAACTGCTTGAACAAAACAAGTTACAGATACTCCAAGAACTGTGAGGAAGTCCTGAAATTTAATTCTAAATTGGAAATGGAGAAAATAACCACCCCTCAGAAGAGGAAAAGCGTTATAATTTTTCCAGTCAGGGTAAGCTATTTGAATCTTCTTCAACACAGAACAGACTCATCAATACAAATTCATTTGTGACAAAGATTTTAAACCCTCCTGTCACACCCCCCCCCAACTCAAAAAGCCTCTTCAAACATAGAAAAAAGAAAATAGTTTGAGCCTAGACTGAAGAAAGGAAGAGGCAAAGCCCCTTGCTGGTTGCTGAACAGCTGTGAAGTTCTTTAACGCTGTTAGTTGCTCCCCACTTTCCTCTTCAGCAGCTTTAGAGAAAGTAAGACCATAAAGCAGTTTAAAGCCACCTTTACTGGTGCTCTCTTTAGCAATAAAACCCAGAACTTTGGCATAATAGACGTCTGTGATGCAATTCACAAATATTCAGTTATCTTAGTGTTCATCTACTGGAAACATAAGGTATTCCTTTAGTGAGCTTTAATGGGTACTTATATTTATTGTATGCTCATTTTACTGTTACTTCAGGAAACATCTTAGGAAAAGAATATGGAACTTGCAAGGAACTGCACAGTTAGTCCAATAAAAGCAAATTCCACTACCCTTTGAAATCCTACCTGCAGCTTGCTTTCATCTGCTAACGGTAATAGTTATCACTGCCAACAACCTTTGAACAAAACCATTTTGTGACTTCTTTTTTGCACATATCCTTGATTTAACAAGAGATGGGGAACATCTGTGGGCAACTTCCACCGGGCACTTTTTCAAAAGCAGGAGATGTGAACTTGAATCCCCTCAGGCTTCTGACATGCAGGTTTTCTGTTTTGTGGAAGAGTGCTCTCGCCTTGAGATCACTTCAGCCAGTTTCTTAAAACTCTTCTGATGGATTTTAGCAAGCCATGACAATTTTTAAGCAGCTCTTTGGTCTACCCCTGTCTTTCCCATTCCCCCTCTTCAATCACAGCATGTATCCTTACCCTCTGTTGTTTTTGCCAACTGTTCCAAGATATCTGATTACAGTCAATTTTTTAAATGTGTACCGAAGGGGAGAAAGAAATAAGAGTCCTTAAGCACTTTGGCTTTCTTGGCTTTGTACTAGTCTTCTGTTTGTGTTGTAGTAGACAGTTAATTCTCACATCAGTTTCTCTACTCCTGTTACAGCTATGGATTTTTAGCCACAACTCCAATTCTTCAAATGAAGATGAGCTTTTCCAAAGTAGGCCATGCCTGATGCAGAAAGAGATCACCTCTGTATTGCTTATTTCAGAGCAGAGTTTTCAGTGCCTCAGAGTTCTTCTTGGAAACTTTCCTTGGGTCACCCATTTCCACCACAAACAGTGCCTTTTAAGCATGGATACATCATCAGATTCTAGATAATATCTGCTTGCATACATTCATACAGTACCTACAGCAGTGCACATGGATATACAGTGACCATTACACAGCAGATTTTAGGTTCCTTTTACAAACACTTTTAAAAAAGCGCCAAACTACCTAATGTGTCCTTCAGTTTTTTAGAAACTTTGAAGAACAAGGTTTTTGGTTTCTTGACACATGGGTAAATACAAACTGGAAGTAGGCAGCTAGTTACATTAGTAGCAACTTAAGCCATATACAAAAGTATAGATTAAAGCAAAGCCAACATGAATAAAAAAAACCTCCAAGGCTCTTGGTAAAACTGCACCTTGTTAAATAGCTGAAGCTCTGATAGACATACATGCCTGCAAGAGTACCAGTCATTAAATAAGACTGGAGCCTACATCTGGCTAGTTCACTGCTAGATTACAAACTTCTATGTTTTAAAATGCACTGCCCGCACTCTTGACAAAAGCTTATCTAAATACTTTTCATTAGCCAGGTTGTAAATGTGATATTAAAGTATACTAGTCTTAAGTTTAGATCACAAGTACAAAGTACGGTTCTATATTTTCACTGCAGCTCTTTAAAAAATAAGCTTCTATAAAGACGTTAAGAAATTGAGTGCAGATACCCTATTTAACTAAGCTTTAACATTTATCTTATCACAAGACAGGCACACAATTTATTTCCCCCATTTTCTCTGTTTGTAATATGGAAACAAAAATAACAGCTTGTTGAATGCAGTGAACTGCTGAATTCAAGCACAAGTCATTTCTGGAACCTCCACAACAATACAACCAACAGGGGGCTGTCTGGCTACGTGTTGTTATCAAATCTGCAGTGAAATCCTTTCTCTGACGGTACAAGCTACTATCCACACACACTTCCTAAAACTAGTTGTTGCACAGCTCATTTAATAGATTTCATACCTTCAAAACAGTAGAGCTCTTTTTCATCTGTCTGATACTACTTGAAATTTCTTGGGATTGTGTCTGAAGTTTCATTACACATAGATAGATAATATAGTTTATATATTTATTGGTATGTCTGAAAATAACAGATATTGCTTATTAGAAAAGGGGGAGCCTTTCACATTGTCTAGATGACAGGAAAGGTGTGTCACAGCTGTTTCTATATGCTAAGAAGCCACATCTAGTGTTAGTTTCATATGTAGACAACAACCTTCTGTAGAAGGAAAGAGGTAGATCAAGATGGTGTTAGCCCCTTTGATACTGATTTAAAGAGCAGATAGGCAAAGTCTGTCTGTAGAAATATCAAGAAAGGAAGAATAAGGCCCTGAATATTCCTTACACTGGTTTAAGCAATGGAAATTAATACTGGACTGCTGTTCTCAAAGGCAGAGGGAACTTTTCCTTGGTGCCAGCACTGTTGCTCTCACAGCAAGCACATTCAGCTGGCTGAGCTTACCAAAAACTAACCCGAAGTCATTCAGTGAAACCACCATGGAAATATCAGAGCCAGGCTAATATTTAAGGAAACAGGAAGACTCTGTCAGTCCCAAACTTGTCTGGCTTCAGAATCACAGGACTGCAGAACCATAGTCATATATAATTGTTGACTATTCTAGCTGGTCCAATAATATAATCCCTGAAGCTTTTCCTTTGCATTTATTTCAATAAAATATTAAAAATGTATACATTTGAGACTTTATATTCTATAATTCATGCCTTGTATGGTTCGAATTTTATAATACTTAAGGTTTTTTTGAGTATTTTATGAGAGATTCCAAAATGTTTTACTTTTAAAACCACTTAAAAGTGTAAAAGCTGCTGACAGAAGGTTCCTTTATAGGTAAAGCCACATGCTTGCCCTGCAAAAACCATAGGGTAACGTGAAACTTTCTATCCATGGCTGTCTCCTATGGCTATAAACAGCAGAAGAAAACATTATGGACACATTATTCCCATCTCTCAACAGAAGCTAAGTCAGTCAGCCTCTAGATACTCAGCACTATATACTTAAGATTGAAGATTCAAACTGAGTAAATGCTGCTATAATTAATTTGTTAATTTCAGAACTTTTGAACACAGGGTTCAAATTTTGCATTAAGAGATGGAAGCAATATTAGATAAATTTGATTTGTATAGACAGATAAGTGATTCAAATTTGAAAAAAGTTGTTGCATCTAAGAGTCATTAAATAACTTCCAGCAGAAACTGTTTAATTTAGAGTTAAAAAGTTAATACTGCAGTGATATTAGCCCCCTCACAAAAAGATGAACAATGTCACTTTTTCTTATACTTGCTTAGAGTTAAACATTTTCTTCCGATACACGCTTACAACTGCCACCTTAGAAAGGAGATTCACATCTAGCTCGGACATAAGTTTTCTTCTAAATACGTTCTAAACTTTTTCCTGTTTGTTTTTAACTTGAAGCAGAGCAGCAATTCTTCATTTAACTGTGGTAAAATAGTAGCTCACCACTTCGGATACATTTCAATCATTTCTTGTGACTTCTATGACAGGAGGTGGTGATGAAGAACGTAAAAGGAGTCTAAACATTTCAAATTTCAATCGTTACTGCTAGTATTGCTACCTGATTAGGAGAGACTTCCCCCAATACTTAACAAGATAGCATGATTAAGGGAAAAGCTGAAACATTTTTCAAATCTGGATATCAAGCACAGAACCATTCTCACTCAGTAAAGTGTGACACATGCAGTACCAGGAAAACTGCTTTCGAAATTTGAACAACAGTGGCCTGTGAAAGTCCTAAATACATGGGTGTAAGTCGCTTTACATTTTTAAAGATGCACTGTTTACCATGGTACATAAAGAAACTGTGTTACAATTTCACTAGTTCATTCTTTCTGCAAAATAGATCTTTTACAGGTAAATTTCTTGCAAAATACAATGAAATTCAAACATGAACATCTTTAGTGCATAAGAGATTTTGCAGAATATTTGAAGGTGATACTCAGGAAACCACACTCCAAAAATGGGACAAACAAGTGTTTAATAATAATAGCTATAGACACAAAATCAACCAGTGACAAGATAGGACACTGATAAATCAGAGTATTTTGGAGTTCACGGGACTGGACAAATAGATCATGAATCAACAACATGAAAACTCGTTTTTTCAGCTCAAGCTGGTAACAAGGGAAGTTGGAAGCAGATCTGGTCTTTAAAAGATGCACACTACTCACCACTTCCTTTGAGACCAGAATTAATAAATAAATGCATTTCCAGGAGGAAATGTATTACTGTAGTACAGCTACTAAACAAACGTGGCCTTTTTAAACAAACAAAAAAGCAACAGCCCTTCAAAGTAATTGTCTATTACCCTATTTTAAATGGGACAATGAAATGTAGAAACTAGTAGTAGTATGCAACAGTTTGAGGCACACAGTTTAAGATGATAGGAGACCGGCAGACATAACATTACATATTATAATTCAAATGACAACTCCTAAGAAGCTCAGCTGCAAATGCAAACAGCCAGATTTTCCATCAGACGTGGGTGTTTGAAGTCAGACACCTCTGAATCGAGGAATACAAGTATTACAAAAACAATGGCCTGGTAACTTGTTTAGCATCATGCAAGAATAAAGGCAGAAAAATAAATGTCAAATGATAATTCTGAAGAATTGGACATAACCATGAAGACATTGTTTCCCCTACTTGCAGTCTTTTGTTCCATTGGCTACAGAATTTTCTACCAATTGCTGGAACACCTATAGCAGCATCAGTCTTCTTGCTTGCACAGGCCACAAACATCTTCCCTGGCTCAGCACCACACCAGGCCAACCCTAACATTAGATTAAGTATTCTGTATGGATCATGAAGATTGCTTCTTAGTGCACTAACACAAGGGGGCAAATGAAGATTGCAGAATCTTAAAGCAGGAGTTATCTTAGTGTTTCATTTTGTGAACTTAATGTTCTTTTTACAGTTATTAGGTTGTGTTTTGCGTTTTTGTCCCCCAAAGCATTTCCCCCTTTGAGTTCCAATTCTCATATTAGTTGAAACATTTTATTTACTTCTACAAAGATGAGAGAACTGAAGCATCTTTCACAAGAAGAAAGGCCAAGAGAGCTGGGACCCCAGCCTGGAGAAGAAAAGGCTTGCATGTGTGTGAGCTTATCAAAGTTTATAAATGCCTACTGATGGGGGAAAGGGAGAGGAAAGAAGACATAGCCAGGCTCTTCTCACTTATGTCCGGTGACAGGACAGGAGGCAACAGGCACAACATGTAATACAGGAATATCTATCTGAACTGAACAGGTTGCAGAGTCTCTATCCTTGAAGATATTCAAAACTTGACTGGACATAGTTCTAAGTAAACCTACTTGGACTAGATGATCTCCAGAGATCCCTTACAACCTCAATTACTTTGTTATTTTGGGATTCCTTTTCAGGACCAAGATTCATGAAGTAGCTGAGAGCACTAATAAGGTTGCCCTCTTCTGTGTGGAATATGATGAAATCGACAAATGATTTCACAGACAACAGCAAAAACTCCGACTTAACAGTCTGCATTCCCTGCTGGATCTCAAGCGCAGAGCACTCTAGTGAATGTTAGGAATGATCCGAGATGCGTAAACCCCTTTCCCCAAGCCTGACTTGTTCTCTTTGACTCAGACCAGATCTCTTCTAACAGGCTGCTCCTGCTTCCAATTTCAAAAAGCAAACAAAAGCCCCAATCTTTTCCCAACCTGACCAAATCCTTTCAATTTTCCAGTTCATCAGATTTGTCCTTCACCTATCAGTTCTCAGCTCCAACCTTTCAACATTAGGTTTTCAGACACACTCCCTCTCACTAGCTGTCTTCACTCCTATACAGCTAGTAGTCTCAGTTTGTTTTCAAGCAGGCCTATCCTTTCTTTACCTTTAATATGAATTAAGCATCTTCTTCCTGTACAGCTCCTAAGCCTAGCAGAAAATAAGCACCTGACTGGAAAACAGCGAGTCTTCCTTTCTTACATCAGGCACAATCCTTAGGACCCCAGAGTGGCAATGCAGAAGGAGTTCCGTTCAGCCCTAGGCTCTGGCACTGCTCACGCAGGTAAACCTCTGGAAAATACAATTGTTAATATTATGTAAGACAGCTGTGACCCATGTGAGAAATATGACATTCTTTTCAAAGGTTTAGGAACCAAATAACTTGAGTAGGCCTTCATAAACACTTGCAGTAATTTTCTTAATCCAGATGGAAACTTTGGTTCCTCAGTTGAGCTCTGGTTCTGCAAATGCCCGAATTGTATTTTCATCACGTCACTAAACTGTTATAAGCTGCTAGGGCCACCAAACAAGGCAGTCCAACCTTTCCCCTTCTGCTTCCTCCCACTCCCTGCCATCCTCTGCCTTGTGCCCATCATAGGGGTTTGCATGGAAGGAAGCAGCCTGTTTCACCATTCACACGAAGGCCTGCACTGGCACAAGTAGTCAGGGACAAATGGTTTGGCTGCTGGATTTTGAGAAAGCTGTGAAAATAGATTTACTTGTTGCATGCTCTCAAATCTTTCTGATCAGCTCTTAGATTCACATCTACTCATAGAAGTCCTGGAGGAAAAGCCTAGATACATTAAAATACTGGATCTACAAGAGTAACAGGATGGGTGGCCCCTGCAAGCACCACAGTCTGCAGCGTGCTAACAAAAATCGGTGACCTTTAAAGCAGGGAAACAGTGGAAGAACAGTGTATTTTTCTTTATAATCCACAGTCTGGTCTTTTCAAGCATTTCTAAGCTTTCAAATAGCTGAAATGTATGTGGAGGTCTTTAGTATTAAGCAATTACAGATAAGCAAATATAACATAGTGCTACTTAAAGAAGCCTCAGTGAGAAAGCTATCCAACTTTGAGCCAGATTGCATATTTTTTCCAAGTAGTCAACCTCAGTTTGGCCACATATCTTAAGAGACCTGTAGTAGGTAAGTGTATACACAGAAGCATTTACTTTATGAAAAATTGTAGGCTAATACTTCATAATTTTACTATTAAGAACTACTCAGGTCTGAACTAAATTGGAAATTTTAGCCATCAGTAATTTCACCAGTTCAAATCTACTGCAGGTACAGCCAAGGAACGTGTGATTTTTACCAGCACATATACCGGGCTGAAATTTCATATGGTCAAATAATGCAGATTTATAAATTCTAACAACTTGGATTCATATTCATCTATATCATGTTTGTACCTGTGCAACTGTACCAGAAGCATGCCTGTGAAGCCAGAAGTCAAAACAAATACACAGTGCAGATAAGCATTTTATTTTCTTCTTAAAAAAAAAAAAATCTGAATGATGTATAAACTTGAGTCTTTGAGCACTTAATTGAAGAAGGCATGTGTATTTTAATGGTAAAATATAACAGGGCTAATAAAATGAGATTAGCAAGTGATACTGAGTCATGATAGTGAAGAAAATAAAATCTTAAAAGGAAACACACTTTCAGATCTTGACTGTATCTAAAATTAGTGACATTTACATAACCATTAGTCTACGTTTGACTCACCACACAGTTCTTGCATACAGCTTTTAAAAGGAAAGAAGCCCAATTTCCATTCTCACTGCAGCGATTTCAATCATCTCAATGAAAGATTCCCCTACAAGAAAAACACCTTAGTGGAAGATGAGAAAAAAAAAATTAGTAAATTCAGTCAAATCCACAGTTTAAATTTCTAACCATAAAATTGTTACCTGTCTACAGACACAGTAATTTAAGAAATGAAGTGTCTCATAAGCTTTGTTAAAAGTTTTGGAAGACACTTTTGCTGTATGTGCTCAATTTTGCTAAAAACATGACAAAACATTTCCCAGTTCTATTCATTAAGGCTATAAAAATAAACACAGAGTTTTAAGAACTTTAATAAATACTGACATTTAAAGTACCACCATTTTAGTAATTTTAAATATATTATATAAACACACTTACCAAAGCATTGCTAGACAGATGTAGCTTGAGATGGCTCCATTAAAAAATTCAGCTTTCATGTAAACCAAAGCATTAAAAGGTTTTTTTTTTAAATATATATGTATATGTCTATTCTATATTTACCATCAGAGATACTACGAAGTCCCAAATATTGTTTCTGAATAGATGAGAATTCAAACAAAAGCCAAGGAAGTGTTCATAAACAATCAACATATAAACTATAACAACAAAATGGCATCAGGAAATACATGAAACGTCCTTTTCAATGACTCACATGCAGAAGTGGCTAGCCTTACTTCAGCAGCACAGTTAATACTGGAGATATTTACAGTCTTAACACCAATATTTACGTGCTGCTAAAGTATGACAGACATCAGCATCACAAGATTGACTAATTCATAAGTGATATTTTCTCTTCAGGATGATGAAA
Organism: Athene cunicularia; assembly: GCF_003259725.1. Classification (NCBI taxonomy): domain Eukaryota; kingdom Metazoa; phylum Chordata; class Aves; order Strigiformes; family Strigidae; genus Athene; species Athene cunicularia. The sequence goes on along the minus strand of NW_020799091.1, from coordinate 28,423,599 downwards.
TCCTTGTATTTTTGAGGCAGCACAATATGGCCTGCACCTTTTCAAAACTCACAAACCATTATGTGCTGCTACGTTATGCCAAGGTGTCTACTATACCTCAAGGAAATAGAAACATAGGCTGAAAACTGAATGCAGATTTTTCTTATTGAATGTTAGTTTTCATGTACTGACATCAGCTGTATTAATAAACTACAAAATGTTTATAAAACATTTGTCCATTGCCAAACTGACTGTTTATTTACAGTGAAGCTCTAGACTTTGTCAACTGTGTGCAATACCTTAACAGGACATGAACCAGGAACTGGACAAATGTGTCTGATAAGATGAACTAAAGATTATGCAGATGTTTACTTCAAAACAAAACAAAAAAGTCTGGGTAATTTTCTAATCTAACTTTTGGTCATCTGGAAATTTCTGATGTGAAAAAACCCCAACTTTCAAACATAAGTGACTAAGAACTAATTTTGAAATAAGCTTCTGTCAAGTATCAGTTCTTAAGACATTTGTTGCCTCTGTAGGTTACCCTTGTCACAGTTTTTTGGCAGACAGGTTTACAAGTGCTGCTTAATACATTTCAGGGAAAAACAGATATTAAAAAACCCACAACAGATTGTTACCAATAACAGTAATTACTTGTTATTAGGAGCAGGAGTTCATCTGCCCCAAGCCTAGAATGGCCATGCTACTTTACTTGAAGAGGTAAGCAAGAAACTCAGAGTTCACATCCCTGCCAGGTATCCTTTTCTTACGCTAAAATATGCCAGCATTTTAGGTGTGTACAGTACTTTTATTGGTTTCCTAGATAACATGAATTATGCTCAAATGTTTTTAAACCAAATTATTAAGACAAAAGCTACTTACACAGCACAGCCCCCAAGTACTCCATTCCACTGTAATGAGCCTTCTAGTCAGTTCATGATAAAACAAGCTACATTAACAGGGCTATCTGTAAGCACAAAAAAGTTTGACAGGCCACAAAGGGGGAAAATTTGTTGAGTTTTCCTTTTTTCCCTTCCTTTTTTTTTTTTCTCCTACAATAATATAGCAGGATGTTTTCTGCTAGCAGGGTGTGTTTCTACAAATGTGCCAATTAAAGAGATTTGCCAGTGTAAGTTTACAGGTAGCTGCAGCAACACTGAGGTTTTTATATAGCTATCTAGGTACAAATGCTACTTTAGGAACTGCATAAAAGAGTCATTTCCAGTATATTTTACAAATGCATGACTATATTTACACTTTTTCCCCCTCTTATGACCTATGTTTGTTTTTTAAATCAGACAGCTCAATAGATTATATAGGTACAACGTACCCAGTACCTTGGTCAAGTAAAACCTGAAGGCAAAGTCAAATAAACCTAATGGTAAAAGTATGCTGTGACAGTTGGTATCCCCTCTGAAGAAACCGTTCTAGACTTAATCCAAGATATATGTAATGTGGAAGGCAAAGATATAGACAGATGCAAGCAAAAATGCTAGCCAGCAGTAAGAGATTTACTCAAACTTTTCTGAAACATGTTCTCCAGTCAGAGAAAATAGTGCTTCTTACATGTAGATTTACCTTAAAAGACTGAAAGAAAATTATTTAAATAAGACAGTTGCACTATTTAATACCTTCGGAAGTACATTTCTCATTTGTACGTTCAGGCCAAATTCTTCATTTGTAAAGTGTATGTGTTCAACTAGATACTGTCATTTTGAATGCCTAGTTGTTTTTAGCTTCTAGCTTAAGCATGGAGGTTTTTTTCTGTTGCATAAGTAAATCCCTCTAAAATTAACCTACACACACCATGAAGACTTGGCAGAACTATTATGCTGTTTTCTACAGTAAATACTTTAGTAAGAGAATGTGTAGGTAATTCCACCCACCCATCCCAAACATGAACACAAAACCTCACATGTATTACAGAATTGGGGATGGTGTTTATGTTTCTGTGGGTTCTTTTGGGGTTCTCATTTGTTTGGTTTGCCCCCCCCCCCCCTTTTTTTTTTAAGCTTCACTACCAAAAATTCCCTCAAACAAAACAAACAAATAAAACAACAGGACTGTATATTTTCTATCTTGCTATTAAAAATACATTTCATCTGTAAGGAGAATAAGCAACTTTTCACATAAAACTGAATATCCTGTATGTGAGAGAAGAGGCTGAAGAACAAGAAAAGATTAAATGAAAGAAGGCCAAGATAAAAAGTGTACCAATAGCTAAGCCAGATATCTACTGAAATCTAGGATTGTCTGAACAAAGCTTTGTACCTCTATGTTTTGGTCATAAAGCTAATACAGTCATGCTATCAAGAGTGCCTCTCCTACCTCGATCCTTGTGTCTTAAGATGGGGGTCCATAGGTGAATGACAGACAGACAGATAGAAGAGACCTCAAGAAAAGCTGAGAATCATGTATGCAGGCAGCTCCATTAGCTCCCCCCAAGCCCCTGAAAGCGACAACCCTGCTGAGGAAGATGGAAGAAAGAAAGATTCTGAAGACACAGAACTGAAATTCCATAGAAACAGGCTCTCTACACATACACAGAAGTCAGGAATGCTGTTAGAAAAAACAGTTTAAAAAAAAAAAAAAGAAAGGAAAAGGGCGTGTGTTTTTGGGATTGGGGTGTTCCCAATCAAGGAAGGAGCCTTTCCTTGATTTCAGTATTTCTTGGTTGATTTATCAAAGACCAAACCTAATATAAAAATATCATGTTCAGTTTTTACTGGTTTATGGTTAAGAGTTTATGACAACACCAAGCCCAATTCAATTTTCTGACCCCATGAAAACCAGCTACAAGTGAATTTATGGCTACTATAACTTCTAATAAGCTCCTTAAATGCTACTATTAACTACTAATAAGCTCCTTAAATTCTATGTAACATATTGTATCCACAAAGGTACCACTAGCCAGCAATGTGACAGTTCAGTGATTTGGAGCAAAAGATATCAAGCCCTTTCTATTAAATACTGTATATTGTTTCAGATGCCTAAGAACATGACATAAGATTAAACATTTACCTTGTGCCTTTTGCTCATACAACAAAAGTGCTCTCTTGATATTTCTTGCCAAAACACCCTCTTCATGAATAGTGTTATACACCATTTGTACACAACCATATTCCATTACTTGTGTTACTCATTCATGCAAAGCAACACAGATCCACTATGAAAGCAAGGTTATTGCTTCACTGTTCATTGTGACCCTTTCCCAACCTTATTTCAGTTTAAAATTAGAAATCTGAAGGTGAAAAACACTGAAAGACCCTTAATGTGTTCCACAGTCTAAAGCATTACATCGTCCACCACTGCTACTCTCCCCCATACCACAGACATCAGAAAGTACTTTTCTGTATCTCAGTTTTCCTAGTTCAGCTTCATAGTTTAAACTAGAAATGAGACAGGGTTTGTGCTCAGATGGCACAGTATGAAGTGGGGCAGTTTTGACAAGTGTGTCCTGTGCTGTGCATTCCATGAAGTGAGTAACTTACTCATATGGTAGACAGGACATTTTGCAGTGATAGCTTTTTGACAACTGCTGGGGAATTTGCAAAGCTCTCCTCTCAGAGCTCACAGTTCAGTGCCACTAAGACACCATTCAGTATGAATAAACACACTGACAGTTCTTGCTGCAAATACATGATTTTTTTTTTTTTACTGGGCAAAAGACAGAATTAGAGAATCTCAACTCACTATTAAGAAATCTAAACACTTCTCAAAGATCAAAACTGTAAGAGCTAAAAGTATATGTAGCTGCATCTTGATAATATACTGTTTACTACTCCTCCCCCCTGCAGTTTAAACAATAGTAGTTTCACTTTATTTTTGTCATATGCTTACTCAACACTAATATTTATGCTGCAAACACACTGGAATTTATAACTCCTCATTCTTAAAACTTACATTTAGAAGTATATTCTTTTACTCATGCCTTCTGGTCGCTTTTGTTAAGGAACCCTCTTTCTCCTTAATTCTTAGTGTCAGCAGCCTTTAAAGTGATATGCACATATTTGAAGAGGAGAAAAGGGTCAATTGAAACGCTTCAAAGTATTACTTTAGAAGTATTGGCGCACTTTTGGCTACTATTGCATTATTATTTGGTTCAGGTACAACCTCTGATATTCAGTTAATTCACTCAACTTAATTGAGGCTACTTTGTGGTCATAGAAGAAGAATAATTAGAATAAACTATACACCTTAATTGCTATTCTCACAAAGTAACAGTAAGATTTTGAACTCATGTTTAAGACTGCAGTTCTAAACAATCTGTCTCTAGCCCAGTAAATCTGTGCTAGGGTTGGTGGTTTTCTGTGTTTTTTTTTATTTTGGTTTGTTTTTTAATTAAATGACTGTAATCCAGCAATAAATAAATTAGCCCCACTTTACCTCAAGAAGAAGCAGTCATTCAGGATGGAAGCTTATACACGCTCTCCATGTATAATAGATCTTCCCATACCTTCTACCAAGCAGTTGAATATTTCTAAGACTACTATCAATTTGTGTTAAAAATTCACAATTAATGCCTTGGATAATTTTCTGAATGCAAAGATGAATATTTGAACAGAGATAACTAGCACCAATCTGGACTTTTGGTTGTAAATTATGGGTAAGGTCGAACATACAAACTCTGACAAAAAAGGGTTTGTCTGTTAACTATTTTGTGACCATGCCAACAATTTTCCCCATATAACCATGGCAAAAACCTGGGAGAACTACAGAAGTTGTTTGCAATGTAAAAATATTAGTAATGAAAGTTAAGCAGGTAACTGCTGATTACTGAAATCTACTGTTACTAAATTTGGAGAATCTATATCATGTGTCCAGCCATCTCTCCAAGGATCATGAACATATTTAGACTAGCTGGGGAACTACTGCATAAGATAAACATAAAATAACAAAGTCAGCTAAAAATAAAAACCAGGAAGCAAAACCATTAAGACATTCAGAAGTATAAAAATACCTGGAAATTTGGGAGTGCAGTTATGGTCTATCAGCATCAAATTCAGTTTTACAATCCCTTTTACTTCATCTTAGCACTTCAACCACTGCTTATGCCAGCTTGACTCACATATTTGTATGAGGTGCACTTTTTTTCCCCATACCATTGCAGTCATCAAAACAAACCAAAGTGAAGGCAGTTATTTGGTACTGCAATATTGATGCTTCTATTGAAGTGATAACTAGCAACCAAAATGGAGTGGATTTATGTGGAAAGCAAGAAACTAAAGGTAGTCAGTTCTGACTTGAACAAGTACAGAATGTCAAACAGTTTTTATAGCTTGATATCTAAAAAAGCAGAACTAAGGGAAGCTAATATAGCACACAAATGTTATCAATGTATATTTTAGTATATTATCAGTATATTTTAGTATCAAGTCTAGCTTAAAAATAAAATTTAAACTCCTCCCAACTCTTTTCCCAGCTTTTGTCAGATGTTGATGTATTAACTAGACTGCTATATAAAATACTTTTCAGGGAACTTGTAAAGTGTAACAAGCTCTGGGTTCTAACAGAGTTTGTAAAAGTTGTATTTGAGAAAAGCTTTCCAGATCCTTCTTGATTGCACTGCTATAGCTTGCACACAGCTTTTAAAAATCTGTCTTCCCTGCACCTTTGGCATGCATGCAGGAAGAAAACTCTGAACACTTTCAATCTGTACCAGCATTCTTTCTGCTTGAAAGGACACATACAAAATTAGAAAATAGCTTCTTCATTTTTCTAGAGTTCTCTAAGTTTTATATTTCATCTTATATGAATAAGATTTTATATTATAACCATCACAGTCATTATTAAAATGTTCCTTTGCCCCCAATTTTATCACCAAAAAATATTAATACTCAGTCTAGTGGATCTACCAAAAAGAAAGCCAGACCTGTCTTAAAATAAATCAGTTTCTATATTAGTATTTTTTAAAAATTCCCAACACCTTTTCAGATTAAAAAAAACCAACCAAGATACTTCCTTTTCAACTTTTCCACTAAACATATCCTTAGATTATTACACTATCACCTTCAGAACAGATTATCCTATGATTATAGTTCAAGTTTACAAAATCTAAAATATATATAATTGCTTCCATTAAAAGAAAAAATGGAACAATCCTTCCCCAAATAACAATACCCATACAGTACAAAACAGCTATATAATAGGAAGTTATTAAGATACAGAAAATATATTAGATTCTTAAAAAAAAAAAAAGATAAAAATTCAAAACACATCAGCTGTTACTTTTCTATCCTTTCCATTAATTTCTAGTCGTCTTAAAGTTTGGTGGTTTTGTTTTTTGTTGGTTTTTTTTTTAAGTTAATTTTATTAAATTCTCAGAAGACTTGCTTGTTTAGCCCAGGAAGCAGTCACAGGCCTAGTATAAAATTCTGTGCCCTCCTAAGCTAGCACACAGTCCTTTATGAAAGCAAGCCATTCAGGTATTGTTGTTTAAATCTTCTAACTCTATAAGGTACAGCAAAGCCTTTCTTGCCCTCAACAGAATACTTAATACTCATGTAGCATTTTGCAGGAACTCTCTGTGGTGGTCTGTGCACAGGATCAGTTTCTGAAGTACTGCTGGGAAAGTGCAAAACACATTAGTCAGTGTTAAACAGACTGCCTTCCTAGTTGCTATCTTATCTGAAATTTGTAAATAATAATAAATCATAGGCTAGTAATATAGCAATGTATTAAAAGATGGCCTGGTATGTGAATAATACTACTTGTACTACACAAAACTACAAATCTTAAATTTTGATTGTGTTACATCTCAACATTGTATGGAACTATAATGCCTAGAGACAAAAACCAGGCCCATAGCTCAGAATGCAACCCCACTCGTAAAGGGCTAAATTTGCTGCATGTCTGCTTCCAAAGATTTAGGGTCAGAGTGACAATGCTATAAAATAAGGGTCAAAGCACAAAAAGACCAGGGCCACAGAACAAAGAGCTTTTCGTGTCCTGAAAGAAGTTGCCTTTTGTAAGCCTGCCTTCTGGCTCTGACGGTAAATTTGTCTTTTTCTTGACATCATCCCTACATGACTTCTATAAAATGCCAGACAACTGTATGACTTACGAAAGGTGAGACTGAACAGTTTAAAAGAAATCAACTCAACTGTTAAGGGAATCCACTAGTTAACAGAAGAGAATACCTCCTAGTAATTGTTATAACTTTTCAATCATTAGCTTTATTTCTACAGCTTCATTATTTAATTAGTCACTTCAGCAGAAGTTTAGTGTCTTTAACACCTTTGGGGTGCAGATTCCTAGTCATATTATCTATTTTGATTATTGTTTATTCAATGGTAGCTGAGGAAACATGCAACTCAGAACGCTGTTTTTAACTTTTCCCCCACCTCTCTAAAATACTGATAGAAGAGATGCCATCTAACACAGCACATACTCCCTTTCAAAAACACTTATGGGTTGGTTACCTACTTCCCCATCAGTGAGACCCACTATTCACAGACCTGATTTAATGCAAAATAAAATGCTTTAAGGCTGACACAAACAGTTAAGTTCATTTTTCCAGCTACTTCACTTAGGATATGCTTTTTCAAAGCAACAACAATATTTTTGAAAAGTGAAAGGAACTTTATCCACTGGGAGAAAAAAAAAAACAAAAATCAAAAACGATAAGGATGCAGGATATCTCTTATGGCTTTATATTAAGCTAGATCTTCAATACTTCACTAACAAGCTTAAAGTAAAACCATGCTGAATTAACTAGAAGTTAATATATTAAGAAAAAGATTCATAATCCAATACCTAAAAAGTGCACCAGTAGTAAGAAAAAAAAATCCAAATTGTACTCTTAGCCTTATCAAACTGTCTAATAAATATCCACAAACCCACAAGACATTAATCTCTGAACAATTAGCATCTGACACTTTAAAAAAATAAGTCTAGTTGACAGTACGTTCTCTGCACAAATATCAGTATTGCAAAAGGCCTCTCCCCATCATAACCCAATCCTACAAGAAAGGATCAGAATTATCATTAAGTTTTGTATTATCTTTTTTAGCAGGTCTAAAGTATGACATTTTGAAAATCAGATCCTCCTTACTTCAAGTAATTATTTTCCCCTTCAAAACAGATGGCTTCTGTCCTCAGAGTTACTATTTTTTTTTTTTTTTCAGCCCTACTAACTTACTTAAAAGCTGGAACTGGGGATTCAGATATGTGGAATTAGGTTAAAAAAACCACCACCACCAAAATAACTTACCTTTTGACTGTGGAGATCTACAATGGTTTTTGAGTTTCAGTGCCAGCAAAACAGAAGCTTTATATTTTCAAAAGGAAGCAGATTCCATTGCTTTTACTCTGTATTGAGCTATAATATGTGTTTCTTATTTTAAAAATTAAATGTAGCATTTAAGGATATTGTTTTTTTATTCCTAAAAATTTAATACAATAAAAAAATATATTATAGGAAAAGCCTAGTGTAACATATGAGAGGCCTACTCCAATCATCCTACTCTTTCTGAAGGAAATGATTACTCCTCATCTCTCAAGAAGCACTGGTGCTAGTATACTGATTTTCCTTGCAGTGAATAGCAGCCCACAAGTTAAGGAACTGATGCAAACTGGCAGATTCTCCCTTCTAATTCTGAGTCATATGCGTCATCTTTTTATCAAAAGCTGGGAAGAAAGAGAGTCTCTCTTCCAGCCTGCCACATAAAACCACCTGCTTAAAGATAGAACAGACCAATATTGCAATATTGGTCTGCACGTTGCTGGTACTTACACATTTGCTCTTGCTTTGTTCAAATAAAGAAAATTCTGAAGACAGCCTTAATGTTAACAACAGAACTTATCTCTTTGATTTAGGGCCAAAACCATCAAGCTGGTAAAAAGGAAAAAAAAAAAAAAAAAGAGACAAGTCATGTTGGCACGAAAATGCTTATTCTTGAATTGGTAGTGTTTTACCTCCAAAAGACTAAGAATTCAGTTTCTTAAAAGCTTACATGTATGCTCAGTTTAAGCACTTGAGTATTCAGGTAAATTTGGTATAAATATTCACATTTTCAAAAATCAAGAGTTCATGTATGTGATTAAGACCTCTTTAGCACTGTACATGATTATCAGCTAATTCCTCAACACTGACTCCCCCCTCTGCCCTCCCCAACCCAAAAACCTCCCCTAAACCCCAGAGAACCTTAACTTCAGTGAGCTAAACTCCACATACTCTTTTTCTTTTTTCTTTCTTTTTTTTTTGGTGCATTTTGTAAATTAAGAAGTGAGAAAACTATTTTATTCTTTCACAGATTCATCAAGGTCAGTCATTGTTGGACTATATACTGTGTGATGACACAATCTCTCTTCCAAAGGCTCCACAACTGATTAAGGTTGGGCACATCATTGCCAGCAGATTACATATTTTCAAATTGCACTGGAGTTGCTGATCAGACCTGCAGAAAACAGGTGTAAATGTTTACTGTAACAATGCATTGTAGTATTTATTTTGGTTTGTGGCACTGCCAGAGTGATTTTAAGTACTCTTTATTAAAAAAAAAACGAGAGCAGTTAAAGCAAGAATAAGTTTTAGACGTTTATAGTAAGTTGTGCAAAAGAATGCAAACATAACACTACTTGAAAAACTGGTACAGTGTTGGAACAATCATGCCACTTTAATCTGAGATTAGCTTTTTTATAGATATGTACATATAAAATATATAATATGTATATATAATTAGAGATAGGTATAAAAACACACACACACACACTTATAAAACGCCTTTTGTGTTGAAATTTGTACTGTGGCACAAAATTTACATGGCTGGATGCATACATTTCAATATAAGAGAAACTGCATTGCTAAAATAAGAATTCTTGAGCAGTTTTTAAGAACCATGACATCACCATTTGCATTACAGGTTATTATTTACAGGCATTTAGGATCTTCTGTAAATCTGTAACAAACATTGCAATTGTGAAAATTGTAATTTATTATGTAATACACTGTTATATAAATTGTTTAAACTGTGCACAATATACACAGATGGTCTCTCCTCAGTTAAATATTAAATACAGCACCTGATTGCTCATCTTACTTCAGCCACATTTTTTATTTTTTACATTTGATATATTATGTTTTCTTTAATAAAATTATGGACACAAAGTACCTGTCTGATGCCTTATCCTGTTTGTGGTGTGGCTTGGGTTTTGTTTTTTAAAAATGAAATTATTTTTACTGTCTTGTTAATTTGCATGTTTTCACAGTATCTTTAAGAAATTTGTAATAATATATTTTACTCACCATATATTCCATTTTCCTTAATACTTAGCAAGTATCTTTCAAAGGGTTCAGTGTAACATGAGACCAAATTAAAAACAAAAACCACCACTGAATAAGTTATGCATTTTTGACAGTGGCAAGCGTAACTGAGGTGAGACACTAGAAGATGTTTCTTAACTTGTAATTCAGCAAAGCTTAAGAACTGACTTAACCTCTTCCTCATTCAGTAGAGCACTCAAGGATATGAAAAGCAAGTTAAATAAATGATTTAGGAGAGTAATCACAAAGACCAGCTTTTGCCTGGGGGGGACCCTGACAAAGTCTCTGTAAGGTCCTGCTTTTTCAACACAGGGCCACAGGCACCCGTAACTGTTCTGGGGTAAGCTGCTGATTTGAATTGCCCTCTAGTGTTAGCCTTTATGAATTCCTACCTTAATGACAAATTCTGTTCAGGTTTTTACATAATGGAAAGTGGGTCAGCAACATAAATTATAGTAATCTAAAAATAATAATAAAAAAATTGAACAGCATTTTGAATAATCATTTTCAGGTCAGAAGACTGAGGTTGACAAATGAAGGATCACACAATAAAAATGCAAGAAAAAAATCTGTATAACTAAATAGTACCATCCCCCCCCCAAAAAAACCCCAAACAAACAAAACCAACCAAACAACAAGGACAATAAATTTAAGAGATAACATATGAACATTCTTGTATTTTACGTTTCTGCTAGTTTCTTATGCAGTCTCACAAAAATACCAATTTCTGAAACAAATATTCAGCATTCACAGCTAAATTCACTGTAATTACAGTAACATAGCTGGGATCAAAACCTTAATGAGAATTGAAGAGTTGCTGGTGTAAAAACAAAACACAGTCTAGCAGCACTAATACCCTGGAAGGAATTATTCTCTCACTGCTAATTCAAGAGTCTCCTAGTTACACTCTTAAACCTGGATGCAAAACAGGCCCCATGCAAATGAAGATCCAGATTTTAAACCTGGTAATTCCAGAAAGAAGAGTGCAGGCATTTTTCTGTGAGTTTATTTCAAACCATATTTTATCTACTTTTGAATTGATTAGAGAGGTCATGAATTCAGGACTTAAAGAAGTATGGAGAACATATTAGTAACATCGCCCATCATACAGGCTCTGGATTTCAACATACACAGAATTAAAGATAAGCATATAACCCTTGTTTAAAGAAAATACTCTGGTCATACAGAACTGCAATCCCTAACTAACACTCACTCTGCCTGAGAACTGAAACATATTGTTAGAGTTCAGTGATAAAACATGAAGAAAAATACACATTTGACTGCTGCTTGTATAACTCCTGTGCTTGGCATTAAAAGCACCATTCTCCCTTCTCCTGCAAACCTGGAAAAAATCTTTTAGTTTTTGGGGAGCACAGAAACAGGGTAACAAGTACATAACCATTCTTTTGATAAGGAGGTTTTTTTCCTGTGCAAGATACTGACATAAGTGTGACAGTATCAACAGAGAACTCGGTTCTGCAATAGACTTTTGAATATATATTTTGATTTAGAGATAGACTTTCTCATAAGAGCCATTACAACATTTCACAACAGATGGAGCATCCTCCTTTTCTAATTCTTAATCTTGACTAAAATATGGACTAGCTTATAACACAAGGAAGCAAAGTGTTTGCAGAATTACTAAAGTGATAACACACTTAAGACCACAGTATCTACCCATTTTATCAAGTGAAAAATTTGCTCCAAAAGAATACAGAAATTCTAAAGCACATGTTTTGATTTATTAATCCACTGGAAGTCCTGTCTAAATCTAGAAGAATTTTATTATGATCTATCTGAAGTAGAAAATTATCAATTAAAGTCGAAAAGATCATAATCATGTTCAAAATTACAATACTTTCAAAAGTTAATGTTAACTTTCATATGAATACATAAATCCATTTCCTTCTGTGAGAGAAGGGAAATTTTTTTAAAAATAAAATCACTCTTCATCTCAACTAAGAAGTGAATGGATAAAATAATGAAAGTCTTTGGCCTGAAGGCTTAAAATAATTCCAACAAAACCCACAAAACAAAAAACTCCATAGGATACTCACAGGAAGTAAAAAGCAAGCTCTTAAAATTTAATGGGTTAATGTAAAGGTGTAAATATTTTAGAGGTATTTGCACATTACTAAGATTTTAAAATACTGCACAAATTTTAAAAAATATGTATTGCTGATTCTTTGCTTTGAGACTATGTTGGTAGTATTTTTTGATTAAAAGCACTAATTTTCTCAAAATACTGCTGTAAAAATTTAAAATAATGTAACAGAAGAAACTTGCTCTTAAAAAAAAAAAAATTCCTGCCTCCGACAAACTTAGAGAAAAATTTGCTGTGAATATCCATGTATTTAAAAGAAATTCAAAAATAACAAAGCTAGAAACAGTGGTTTATTCAAACACACTACTCAATTTGCAATTGCATCTTCATACATGCCCTTTTTTATATTAGTGTGCGAACAGCAGTCTAAAACAAGGTGGATTAGAGCCATCAACACAGTAGTTGAACATTTAAAAACTCTGATTACATTTCTCATTCCCCCACCCACATCTTAAATGTATGGGTTTACATACATTTCTACTTAGGCTTTTATTAAAATAAATACATAAAAAGAATAAAAAAGGGGCAATACCATACTTTCATATATTTCTGCTTGAGTGAGAAGATTAAGAATTTAAATATCCCAATTAGCATGTTTTAACTATTTTTACTAAAGAATTTGTATGTCATTTGTTTTTCTTTTCCTATTGCCTTGCAAGAACATTTTATCAACAGACAAGGAAAAATGAGGTGTAAATATACCACTCTTAAATCCTTCCTATATGCATGTTTCATTAAATGCCTAATCTAATAATGAAAGTTAATGTCTATTTAAATCTAGTACTATCAAAAACTCCATTTTAAAATAATGTTAGGGCTGGATCTAGTTTAAACTAACAAAATCCAGAAAATTCAGTTGTTTCAGATTTCAAAACTTAAAGCAGCCAATGCCTAAGATATCATAGGGTTTCAAACAATGGCTGATTTTACATGTGTTGTAATAACTAGGCATGGGTTGCATTTATAGCTAATATCTCTTTCAGGAAAATTATTTAAGTTGCTTTTGAAAAGCAAGAGAGGCCCTTAAAGAAAGCATAGATAAATTGACAAAGTAATCTGCGACAGTTCTTTCAGATGAGCAATAAGCATGCATTGTCAGCTTTCAAATTATGATTCAGTCAACAAGGTCTGTAAGAGCCTCAAGTGTACACCTACAGCACAAACAGTAAAAGTGGCCATGCAAAGTTACACATGAGAAGTATTTCAGCAAAAAAAGTCTGTACATTTTTATCTTTTCAGCTTCATTACAATTAGATATTGCAAAACAGTTTACGAAGTCAAGCATACAATTTGCAATAGCCACACCAACAATTTTTAAGGGGCCAGCACTGCAGCCCTTATTTCAGGCTCAACTTCCAACAAAATAAATGTCAGTTTTGCAAAGTAAGAACTACAATAGCAGAGGCTAAGAGTAAGAAAATAAAACAAACACCCCCCTCATCTCTCTTGAAAGTTTCACCTACTCTTTGGGCCGTGAAACAGATAACATGAAACTGGTTTGTATTTGTTAACTGCCAAATACAAAACAGTTCTAGGAAAAAAAAAAAAGGCCAAATTTCAGCATTAAAAAAAAATCTTCTAGAGCCAATCAACACCTTGAAAGTGGATTCTAATGATAACTGACAACTGCAGCACTCTTGAAAGATTTGAGCTTGTAAATGAGTAAGACTCAATTACTGCATTTACTGCAAAACTCTTTGGACTTTATAAAAAATATTTAGACTTGTCCCAAAGTTCAAAATACTTTAACATTTTTTATACATTAAAGGAAATAAAGTTTGCATCTAATGAGAACGTGATTCTGCAAAACCTTATTCATGGTAGTGAGTCATTAGGACTACTTGTGTATTTAAAAGTTTGCAAGATTAGGCCTTAAATTTAAAATCCCTTTGATTTACAGTTGTGAACCAGAAACTGTATTTTTTTGCTGAATAAGAACCTATGAGAAATGCTCTGAACTTGTGTCAGACCAAGGAACACTCCATCAAACTTTCACCTTTTAAATATGTCACAAGGGAGCCTTAGATACCTTTGCCTTGCAATATAATCCTGATTTTCATTAACAAGAATGTAATTGCTTTTGTACAGAAAAAAAAAAAAGAACAAACTCAAACAAGTGTTCTGTGAAATCCTTATATTCCTAAGAGAATTAGAAGAAAAAAGGGGAAAAAAACCTCAACCCAGAAATGCAGTACATGCAGAGCAGAGTTTCTGGACAGGCTGTGAAATATTTATTTATTTGGGAGCATATTAGGCATGCTACCCAGACACTGTTACATCATTAACAAAAATACTTTCACTGTGATTTTTAATCACAAAATGAAAGATTAAAAATTAAAGAATTACCTACTCACTAATCACACACTGCAAAGCTTATATAAAGTTATGTTTCACTTCCTATACTCGCTGTATTCAAAGTTCTGTTTCTCAACTGATAATTTTCTATAGGTGGTCTTAACTACCCTAAAATTATAGTGTTATATGAAAAATATATGTATGAACACATCTGCCTTAAATATTTCTGTAACAGGAGGTGTACTACTGGTAAAAGCTAACAATTCTTCAGTTATACTAGCCATTAGTTACACGAATGAGGAAATATGTAATTTACACCTCACTGGATTTAATTGCTATAAATTAGCAGTTACTGAGATAATCTAAAATTTCATTTTTTAAAACTTCTCTTATTTTATGGTACAATTACTTCCTACAAAAAAAAAAGTGCTCTTGAAGACAGACAGATTTGATTAAGGATAAAAACTGGATTCCAGCTGAAAGCTGGAATTGCTAAAGTCACGACATGTTCATAAAATTTGTTGTACTATAATATATTTTGCTGAAGATAAAGTCTTACAGTTTTTACTACTCTATTTAGTATTTAAACAAATTTACTCAATCCAAGAGCAGTTACTATTTTAATTTCAATTGTTTATGTAAATGGTTAGTTAAGATTATTCATATACAAGTAGATAGATTATGATTACTCTGAATGGATTTCTCAGTTTCAGCCAAATTTGTACTTTCAGTGCAAAGCTGGACTTGCAATATGAGTGTAGCACAGTCCATAGTAATTATTATATAGTAAAGCAGTGAACACTTAAGAATATCTATTTACCGACAAACAGATAAAATAAATAGAATTTCTGACTATTCTCGTACAGGTAGAGGGCTCAGAAGACCATTTTTTCCTGTTTTCTGTTTCTTTGCTTGTCAGGTAGCTAGTTTATTAATGCCTTTAAAAACAAATTTTGCACACTACATTGAAACGCACTCGCCTAGCTCTCTATTCTATTCTTTAACATACCCTCTTCAACAAAAAAAATAAAGTGTTTAAAAAATAAACACTATTATCATCTATACTTTGTTTTTGGATTAGCAACATTTCAGTTGGAGTAATTCCCAAGACCAGAATATGAGCACAATATTATATGGAGAATTTATATAACTCCAATGATCAAGGCTGTTGCAAACTCAGCTTTTTATACATATTTTTGGCCACTTCATTTCCTTCTGAGCACAGCTTGTGTGAATACTTTTACTTAGTCTTTTATAATTTTAGAGAAGAAGTGTAAAGAAGAATTATTTTACCAAATAAAAAAATCTTGAACAAACCCTGCAGAACCGGCCTATTTTGAATAATCTAAGTTATACTACTGTATAAATTTTTTAAAATAAAGAACATATGTAATAAGAGAAATGTTAATACAATATATACCATGCTCATGCTCCATCAACCTTCCAGAGAGTTTTTCAATCACAGAAGTAAGCTGTTCTCCAAAATCAGCTCTCTATTGAAAGGTCGAAACCTGCAATAAAAATGTCATGTATTATAACATATTTCCAACATCCACAGTTTCATGGTTGATCCCCAAACATAGATGTAGGTCATCGGCTTGACCCTCGCATTGTCTATGTTACAGGAAATCCTAATTTTAAAAATATTTTTTTTTTTTCAACCAAACTGACTTGATTAGGAACACCTGTGATATGCCTCTTTATTATCAGAAGACTCCTGAAACAAATCAGATTAGCATGTTTCTGCTTTCATTCTTACCACAGCATTTTAAGATGAAAGTAAAAAAAAAAAAAAAAAAAAAGGGGGAGGTGCTATTCTCCCTCCTTCCCTCCCGTCTCTCCCTCCACCCTCAAACAAGCGAACAGGTAAGTATAAACTACTTAATGGATGTGTGAGTACTACTGTCATATTTACTAAAATATGAGTGTTAAGTATTTAACTTCTGGGTTTTTTTGTTAAGGAGCTTTATTTTTTTTTTTCTCTTTAAGGCAGTAGCATTATTTCCTTTATTAAAATGTAACCTAAAAATATTAGCTACTTTAAAACACATAATGGAAATATTACAGTCATATAATACACTGAGAGATTAAATAAAATCTTAAAACTTAAAAAAAAGCCATGAGAGTAATTAGCCATGATAGGTAAGAACAAAGTATAACTTCATGGTGGTAGTAACTATAGTTAGATATCTACGGAGGAAACAATGCATTCACACAGCCAAATTCTTAAAATTTATTTTGACTTTTCCACTGTAGATACCATGACAAGCCACATCCTATGCCTAATGAGTGGCAGATGCCTAAATCAGGTCACCTGTTTACAAATATTTCCATAAATTTGTTCTGTATACTTTAAGTGTATTCTAGAAAATACTAAAAGCCCCCTCACAGATATGGAACTAAGCAGCACCCCTCTTGGGCAAGAAAGAGGAATTTGTCTTTATTTCCATGTTTTCCACACATCACCTATTTCACCTTTCTAAGAACAGTTTCTGTTCTTAAACCAGAAACACAAAAGTTCTTCTGAAAATCCACACCCCCCCCCGCTTATATTGAGATTTAAGATACTTAAAGATAATACTGAAACTGGACTTACACTAAACCATCTGAAATGAAAATACAAGCTTAAGCCCTATTTGATGTGTAATTATCTTTATCTTAGACCAAATCTTCAAGTGAATTTTAGTTCATGCTAAATAAACTAATTAGTTGCAACTAGATTCAATGCTGAAAAGTTTATTAATAATCTATTTACTGTGGATACACTCATTGCAGCGTCTGAAAACAAACTAAATAGTCACGGGGTGGGGGGGTCCTGTCTCTAACAGTGATTTCCTTTAGGCATTAATAACGGTCACTGAAATGTCTCAGTTTTGAGCAATATAAGAATATTGTGTTCAGTTTTAGAAGACATTGTGGGAAACATAACAAAATAAAAGCTAAATGTACATAATTTACATTTTCTACTGTATGTGGTAATAAATGTGTGAGGTCATCCTTATACACTAGCAACTGTTCATTACCGAGATATGGAAAAAAGAGTTATATAAAAGTTATAAAACTTAGTATTCTCTGTAAAGAGAACCTATTTTTAAAAATGATACACTAAAATATTATCAGATGTAAATATTAAAGGAAAAAATTCTCAAACTTTAAGTGTTATCTGCACTCGAGACCAAGTTCTGCTACCCTCCTCTAATATTCATGCAAGCCTGCTTGAGTTCCCACAAAACAACATACGAAGCTAAGATCAAAACTATTTCTCAACTGTGGTACTATCAGCTGCCTAGTGAATAGATAGAGCCCAAAGTTTCTTTATTAGAATTGGGACTGTTTTAAAAACTTACACTGAAGGGTTAAAAAAAAAAATCAGTATAGACATTGCCTTACACCCTATTAAACATGGGCAGAAATTTTTATACCTAGCTATTCTAACCATTTCTGAAATTGTCCAGTATCCAAAATTAAGGTATTTTTCAATAAAGAGATTTCTTTCAAAACCTGACTTATCTAGCTTGTTATGTATTAACACATCAGTTATCTAAAAATTCTATGTAACTCCTGCCATTAATGCACAAAACAAAAATAAAATTGCACAGCAACATTTTCACTAAGTAAAAAAAAAAAATAATTACTGGAAATCTGTGGCTGCACATCTCCACTCTATCTGATGTCCCCTTGTATTTGCGGGGCATACATTTTTTTTTTTTTCTATCTTTAAAATACACTACTAGTTCTACTTAAAAATAGATGGCTGTGAGAAGAGTCACAAAGGACTATATACAAAAGTAATTTGGGCAGTCTGTTCAAATAAAGTTTTTCAAGTATTACTGATAATAGAAAAGATCATAATTTTTGAGATTGGGTTCCAGTATTAGGTGTTAAGTGTTTAGAACTTGTAATAATATATGTATGTAAAGACAAAATTAAAAAAAAAACCCAAAAATAAAATCTGTGGAGAACACTTATTGGTGTACATAAAGTTATTTTTAGTTTTAAAAGGTTTATCATAAAAATATTTTTCTGTTTATACACAAAAGCCTAGAATTTCATTCCACATTTCTTTCACAGTCAAAACTAGTCCAAGATGCGCTCTACCTCTAACAGTGTGCAATGAATGTAAATTACTGGAATGACTTGCAATGGGCCTTTGGGTGTGGGTGGATGACTGTGTCTACAAACAGAATACATGCAGCATATTTGTAGAATATAATGATAAGCTTCTCAGTTCTCCCTTATATATTCAGTAGTGAATTGCTTCCCAACGCAAATAACAAAAACCAGTAAGGTTCTATAAAAGAAATGCTAACTGTTATGTGGCTACTTTTTATGTAAAGAAAGGTCATGTGCTTGTACATACGTAAAAGTTACAGAAAAGTGTTGATACACCTGTTAAGATGACATTCAAGATGGATGAGATGTGCACCTTCCCTACAGTGTTCACAGGCAGGGTGTACATAGACAGGTAGTGTGTGTTGCAGTTCCAGCTGTAACTCACTACAGAATCTGACTTACTAGTCACAAGGATAATTAAGGAAATAAAGACTACAATTTAGCAGCAAAATTTCTTCCATGACATTACATTTTGGATAGAATAGTAAGAAATTCAGAATTCCAGAAGCTAAGCAAAAAACCAAGCAAGCAACCAAACAGAAAAAGAACCCCATGATACCTTGTTATCGTATATATAGTCTACCTTTAAAATGTTACTACAATAAGCTTTCTATGTAATACTACTCTAACACATGAAAAAGTCACTTAGGTATACAGTCACACTTCCAAATTACTGTTATTTCTGAAAATTAAAAAACCTCATAGTTACTCCAAGCTTCAGTAGATATGTATCTATAAAATGAAAGGGAATCTTTTGGAAACTTTCAGAACAACTTAGTGGGCTTAAAAAAAAAAAAGCAACTGAAGCTTACTTGGATGTTCTCCTTAAGTATCAAGATAAAGGATTAGACTCAAAAACCCCAAACTTTTAAAAATAAATAAAATTAAAAAACCACACACACACACTATGCCACATGGAATACCTATGCAATATTCTATTAAGCATAGAACTTTAACTCTCACTTATCCATATAATATAAATATATTTTAGATCTTTAAATTCATTTGATATTTCCTCTGAATGTAACTTTTACAGGGCCAAGTAATCCCAGTTAATGTTTGACATGTTAACTAAGGTGAAAAATGCAAGCAGTTCTACAAGGGTCTATTTAAACTACATATTTTTTCCAAAAAAATATCTCAAAATAAGGAGTACATCAAATATAAGAAAGGAAAAGCTACTTAACATACGCTATATATTGATATTAGATTGCTTACTGCTTTCATTTTAGCCACACCCACCTTTATGTAATTGTAAAATATGGGAATGGTGCAGCTGAGAAATAAAAAAGCTGAAAAGAACAGTTGTTTTATATAGTCAAATATATGCTAAGTGCAGATTTTAATTAAAATAAAAAATAGGTATTAACTGCATGCTGTTGAACATGACTGTCGAACAGTGTGGAAAAAAAGCATACGCACCTGTAAGATACTGAATTATAGATTTTTTAAATTCCAAATTAGCTATGAGTCAGGACAGTTATTTCCTTGAAAGTGAAAGTCAGTGTCTGTGAGTGCATTTCCACTGCTGAATAGTGTTAATCTCTTCAAATCCTGATATTTCGAAGTATACAGAGCTATAATGAAACAGCTTTGTGCACATTCCCATACTGACTGCTAAAAACGTTTCTGAAAACACTCTGAAAGTAATGATGCGAATCTAAAGAAATAAGCGCTAAATTTCAATAGGGTCTTACTAGTATAGCAATTTCAGAGGTTAAACTGCATTTTCTAGCTATCAGGGCATAAAGGTATAAATTGGGGAGACAAGCGAAGCAGCTATTCCCAGGAAAAAAAGACTGTAAAAGTGTAATTTGTGTACTGGATTAAAGGAACAGAGGGAAACTAAGGATTCGAGTCAGAAAAACCTCCTTGAACTATTGTATTTCTGCGTTACACAGAAAATACCTTGAATCACAATCCAGTTGCCATGCTGGAAACCCTTAAGTTTTGCATTTCACTTTAAGACTACACGCTCTCAGCCATGTACACAGAAATCTTTTGTACAGCACTTCTGCACCCCAACTCTTCTCTATGTCCCTCCTACGTTCGTTCGTTAACTCGTTATTTTCGGTGGCGAGGGTGCCTTAAGCGCAAGGCGGCCGGTTCTGGCTTTGAACACCGCGGAGGGATGTGCGGGGGGGTGGC
>NW_020799091.1:28356558-28402646 GCF_003259725.1 Athene cunicularia | reverse complement strand
CCCCCCCGCCCGAAGTTGTGACTGATCATAAGGTACCTGATAGTTGAGTTAGTGCTCCTATCCCCATCCCACAGAGGGGGAAACCGAGATGGAGGTTGCGGGCTGCTGAAAGCCAGGGAGGGAAGGCAGGCTACAGTGCCGCCCGAACCACTAGTCTGCACTTGACTTTTGACTGCTGAAGGTTTCTTTCCTGTGAGCTCTCCTCGGGCTGCGCGGACCCCTGCCTTTGTAGAGAGACCCAACGCATCACTGCCAGCGGCTCCTCGGGATTTTTGACTTCAATGCTTTTTTTTGGTCGGAGTCGCTTTTAAAAAGGGAAGGGAAAGCAGTCAGAAGCAGAGGCCTCAGACCTGCGAGCTGTTGTTCCCATGACTTTGGGGAAGATTTTCAGAAGTACATAATATGAGAGTTTGGGAGCTCTGTTCCCACCGACTTTCAAAATCTTCCCTTCACGTCTGTGAGCAAAGTCCTCTTAAACTCAGTTGGACTGCTTGCAAGGCGAACGTTAGCAGGCTCAGGGCCTAATGCTCCTCATGATTCCACTTCTAGAGCTGCACTGACAAAAATATAAGCAGAGCAAGTTTTGAAGGGAGAGGTAATTTCTCTCTCTCTCTTTTTTTTTTTTTTTTTTTTTTTTTTTTTTTTTTTACCCAACTGACACAGTTGAAAACAGCAAGCTTTTAGACTCAAAAAGCTTAGACCATCATGGCTACAAACACTACTGCTACTCAGAAAATATGTAATTCTGGAGATCCTTAGTAAAAAAGTAGTGCAAGGCAACATGTAAGTAATCACATAGCTAACATTATGCATTTATGTCACTATGTTTTCCTGGGATTTGAGTTTTGGTATTGCTAAAGAAACTGATTTTTAATTTTTTAATCTGAGCTTGGTGAAAATTAGCCAGATGAAAAAACTTCTGTTAGTAAAACCTTTCTGTTAAAAAAGAGGAAATATAAATGATTTGCAGTGTATTTACATTTTTTCCCTTATTTTATTAACATCACCATGAGTGAAATTTTCAAAAAGTGTGCCTTTCAACTGAAAAGAATGATAGCAAATGTCTTCTGTTTTTTTTTTTCCTGAAGGTTATGTGCCTGTGAAAAGAGGACTTTGCAGTCGAAATAGCAATGAAAACAGTAAAAATATAAAATTATGATGTTGCTGATACCACTTCTCCATACTTAGATTATGTATAGTTTTTCCCTAAAATAATTCTAGTTATTATTTTTCACCCATTTTTTGAACCATAATATAAAAATAAGATGTAGAAGATAGGATGTCATTCAGTTTAACAGGACATGGTATTCTCTTATATGAATCACACCATTGTCCTTTCAGATGTCATTCCAAAGGCTTCATTAAGATTTTTAATGAAAGTGAAATTTTTACATCCCCTAGTAGCTAATGCTTGCTCTCAGATTCCGTACTTAATGTACATAGGCCCTGATCCTGTACAGACTGAAATGTCTATTATTATGTGTAAGCACACTGAGTAGTTCTCTTCATTATTATGCTCTTGTATTTTGGACTTAAGAAGCTAATAGTGATATTACACAGTCATTATTCTCAGTATTACTTAGGACTGCACGAAACATAAACCTAATGTAGTAGTCTTGATTTACATCATCCATTCATATCTCTTAAATAATGCACAATTCTAGTAATTTAAGGATCAGAATGGGTGAATATTTGAGTATCAGAACAAGTGAGAAAGGCAATTGCTGTAGTCTAAAAATCCATGTAATACGAGGTGGGCATTACATTCTCTGGCTGTAGCATCTGGGAGAAGATCATCAGTTTGTTTCCTCTGTGACTAGTGAAGCCAAAAAGTCACAGCAGGAACACAGCTGAGGGTAGAAGGGAGAGAAAGGTATTTTGAGCCTTAGTAAAAGGGATGTCAATTCTTTAGATCAGGTTTCCATTCCAAACAACTTAGGCTCGTCAGCATGATGGAAGTCTTATCTGCTGTGGTAGCAAATACGAAGTTAAGCTGTGGCTTCCATAATGGACTTTTTTCTTCACACAGTTCTCATTACAGCACTACCTCAACACTTTCTAGTAGTGCCTGTCCTCCGTTGTAGACTCTTCTCCTCAGAGAGTGTCATTATAGTGTCAGAGAATCTCCTCATACTGTAATAAGTGACATGGCCAGCATTTGTCATATCTGTTCTCTTGTTGCCAGGGGAAGGAGAATGTGCAGATGAATGTTTTCAGTTTATTTTATCTGTCTTTCTTCCATATAAGTGTTATGTATTTATGTTAGTGAGGCAAGGTCAAAGTAATGTGTTTTGTTCTTCAAGCAAAATGCAGTTAGGTTTCTGATGGCCCTTAGCTCCTAGGCACATTCATTCCACAGACTTGCACCAGTCCGGAGAAAGTTCTGTCTCTAGAAATGGTAGCTTTTCCCCCCTTGTTGCACAAGTTCTCTTATGTCAGAAGAGGGAAACGGCTGGCAACTGGATCCAGTCTAGAGACCTAGTTGGCATTTCTTTAGGAATCCTGCATTTAGGCCCTGGAGGGTCTTGAGACCCTGAATTTGTAATTTAAAATTCTAGAGAAAATCAATATAGAGAGGGACTTGCAATAATCCACGTGGCTGAGATGACATCCCCCCAGCTTCCTGTACTTTCTTATATGTGGCAGACTTTGTGCTTGGATATACTGAATTGCCTGGGTCCAGTTGAGAGATGGCAAACCCAAAGCAAAGTACTTCTCTGCCAAAATGGCACAGGAGCTCATAGCTAGTCAGAGATGATTAGAAAGCTGGAGGCTGTCTTCTGACTCAGGCACACATTACTTTACAAATTACCTTGCTATGTGTTTCTAAGATTTATTTTACAACCATGAGGATTAGAGGAATTTGTTGTAATGAAAACTGGCATTGTGTCATTACTCTGTAACTTTTGAGTTAGATTCTTTGGCTTGACTGTGTACCTTCATCTGGTCCAGTTCCTACATAAGTTAGACCAGTTGGAGGGCACCAAGATACACCTACATGTAGTAATTATAATAATCTTTTCAATATTTGCACATCTACATATTTTGGTGTTCTGTGTTTGTGTGGCACATGGACATACAGCCAGTGGGAATTAGAATTTTTTTCTATTTATTTTCCTAATTTGAGCCCTGCCTTGGCCCTGATGCTCGTCCAGCCTTCTAGATCCCTGTTACAGATTCATCTAAGCCTCCCTTCAGACCTCTTCTGTAAATTTGATATCATCTGAAGTTTAAAGTTTCAGTTTAATAACCTAGTAACTGTAGTTGAACATCCTCTTTCAAGTATGAGTTTTCTACTTGCTTCTGTGGCCATTCAGTCTCTGATTTACCCTGACAAATACAGGATTTGGAATTCATTACTTTTGCAGTTTCAGTCTGCTATCAATGGCAGAGGTTCTAATCTAGAAAGGACTGAAGCGGACAGCATTTACTATTGTACAGTGAAGAGAGAGTTCCGAATTTGCTAATATAGACCTGATCTAGGGGTGCTTCTGTAGGCAGTAAGGACTACAAGAAGTATGTGCTGGCTTAGGACTTGCAACTACTTTATTAGATTTCCTATAAACTTCCAGATTTAAAAAAAAAACCCAACCCTTTTTTTTTTCTCTACTGTAGAGTACCTCCTAATTTTTCAATAGCCTACTTTCAATTTTTTTTTTTTTTTTTTTTTTCACTCAGCGTAGCATAAAGACTAATGGTGTAGCTGAAAGGTTGGATTGGTTGGATTTACTATATTTCATTCAGATCTTATAATACTGACTCTTAACATAGCTGTAGGCCTGAGTCATAATAATGAACATATCCCTGAGGATTTAGGAAAGATTTGTTATTAAACTTAGGTTCTGTGGTCAAGTTTTTCTAAAACTGTCTAGCTGTAACTTCTAAATGTTTTAATATTTTTGTGGATTTAATGGTTGTGAAAAGTGCTGGCTTGATATCTGTGAAAACTGAAGCCCATTCTTTATTCATGGATTAATTTCAGCAGAGCAGTTGCCAAGTGATCTTCTCCACAGCACCCATGAACTTCAGCCTTGAACTGAAGAGGACTCATCAAATGGTGAGAAAATAGTGTGGTTGTCATGACTATTAAGTTATTGAGGGGATGCTCTATTGTTTTTTTCTTCCTAGCATTGATTCTGTTACTTAATAGGTATTGAAGTTAGATTTTTGTAGGGCAATTACTGGGACCATAACCTAATTTCTCCCTCTCCCCCAGTATTTCAGCTATTAATTTCTCAAGCTTTGCTATTTTCTTAGCTGTCCTTGACTTTTCAAAAATAATTGTTAGTGATACACTGAATTCATTAGCTAATTTCGTTGTTACTTGCTTTAACCTTAGACCTGTGCATGTGCTTAACTCTGTTCACATGAGTAGTTTTATCAGTAGCACTACTCAGAGGAGTGAAGTTCAGATATGTGGAATCGTTTGAAAGATTGAAGCTTAAACTTTGCAGACATGTATGCCTGCAGTTAAATGAAATGCTACTGAAATGAACGCAGGAGTGAGGGATCTGGAAATGCTTTAGCTTGTACTAATTTGTTTGCTTTTATGCTGTTCAATTTATTTCTCTCAAGACAGCTTGATGTAAGTTGTTCATTTGCTTCTGTAGTTTCCTAATTTCTGGGAAATTTTGAAATCTGAGCTTCAAAACATTTACAAAATTTTAGTAATGCTCATAATTCTCCTGAGAAGAACAAAACATTATTTAACCATTTTATGAAAAGGTGACTGAATCTATAGAGGAATGAATCCTACCTCTAACTTACTGCCTTAATCAGGTCTTTAATCTTACTCTAGTGCCCTACTTTCATTAAGTAATGATTCTTATATGTAGAGATTTATTAACTATACATCTTAAGAACAGGGAGTTTCCTTTTTTACAGCTGAGGATAAAGAGTGGAATATTGGTAGCAAGAGGTTTGTGTATATAAGAATATAGTTGTTGAGTGTTGATATTGGCTCCCTGGTCATTTAGATAGGTGACAGCTTAAAATAATGATGCACAGAATGATCCATAGTTCAGGAGACATATCACAATGATCAGAAGTTCACAGGATGCTGAGAGATGCCCCAGACATTTTTTGGTATCTCAAAAAGGGTCTCAGTTTCTGTTTTCCTTTACTAATTGTATTGTAGACTAAGGAGTAAAAGGGACAGAACCCTACTATCAGCTTATGATTTCCACGTTTTTCTCCTATCTCTATGGTTGTTACCATAGGGATTGGAATACAGGATATTAACCCTCTCCCAGCTATTTACCCAATTGGGTTTGGAAGTGCAAGTGCATTTAAGTAGGCAGGAGAGATGGCGAGCCCTTTATACCAATATCTGAACTACACCCTCTTTTAAGAATTACTTTAGTGCTGTTATCAACCACTGAACTCATTTAATCTTTGTCAGGGTTATTTACCATTTCATGTATTAAAAATAAGATTTAATACTTAAGCCAGAAAGAAGCAGTAGTTTTCAGGCAGAGTGCACTGAGATATAACCCAGAGGTCATTTATTTTTAATGCAGATTCAACAATCTGTTTCTTTTTTCTTTCTCAACCATTTTTTCTTTTGTTTTCTTTTTGAGACCTGATTCTTGAATTAACTTTAAGCACTTAACTATTCACATTCTGCTTCATCAAACAATTAATCTTGTACTTAAGCCACAATAATTGCATGAGTATGGCTTTTGGGAGAGGAGTTAGTCCCTTGCATCTTGTGCTGGACTTTGCATATCTGGTAACCAATAGGCTGGATCCAGACTAGCGCCAAAGTGTGAGTCTGCATGTTAGCAGGGTAAGGAGTTGGGGCTCAGATCTGAATGTGTGCTCAGTACTCAATCCCTTTTTTGGTTGGATCACTTCCCTGACTCTTCTTATACCTATTGTTTCCCGCTAACCTGTCCTCTAATGTCCAGTTTTCTGTTAACTTTTCCGCACCAACTATTCTTAGGTCTCTGTTCTTTGTCTCTCTTCTTTTTTACTGGAGTTTTGGAGAGGTCATTACATTTTTCAATTTCTTTACTTCTTTCATCAGTTTCTGCAATCCAACAACAAATAAACCTCTCCGATTTCAACTATGCCTTTTTGGTGAGAAACATAGAAGTCAAAATTTACTGCTAGATCATTAGAAAGGGTAAGCAGAACACTATGGATGCCCTTTATAAAAAAGGGAACTGGGACTTGGATATTATTAAAAATTATTCCAAAATAATCTTGATGTACCAAAAGTAATTGGTACATCAGGATCTGAATCCAGGCAGTAAGATCAGGATTTTAAGGTGATTCTTTAAAATTCCCTGTGCTTATTCTAAAAAAAACCCAAACCCAACCAAAAACCGCACAAAAGAAAAATCCAGGTATACTGACTGGATTCATTAGACTTAATGCCACTGTTTTTTCACTGAACTTCTCTTAAACCTTAGGAGAGACAGCATGGAATTGGAAGAGAAGTAGGGGTCTCCATGGAGGGCAGTCAACTACAGTCTTGGTAAGTTCAAAAAATTATATATAAAATCTTATTTCTGTTAAATTTTCACCTTTATGAAGTGACATATATTTAGAGCCCTGTTCACAGTGGCAAAACAAAGACAGTTTTATTGAAACAGCCTCTACATTCTCTGGATTCATTTATGCTATCACCATGTGAAAATCTGTGTTCTGTTATAGCTGAGTGGTGTAACTCCTGAATGAAAACAAGAAGTGACATAAAATTCATTAGTTACTTTCACAGTGATTATGCTATAGTGTTTTCATGCCCAGTTTCTGAACAAAACAAGATATATAGGATTGTGTTGTCTCCTAATAACTTTTGAATCCACTGCTTAATTTCAGCTGCGTTTGATATAGAGATAGAGGTCACAAAGTCAAGTTCCTACAATTTGAGTGAAACTTAGCAGCTGGAAGTAGAGAAAGGACTCAAATCAGTGCCCCAGGGTAGAGAAAGCTGCAGCATCGACTCAGAAATTTTCTGTTTTGTTCAACCTGTTGACTTGCCAGTCAGCATGCTTGGTTGATCTGTCAGTCAGCGTATTTGTAGCTCAGACCTAGCCACAGTGTGAGCTGCCTCTTATTCTCCTAGAAGTCAGAAGCTGATGTTTTCTGCAGGAATTTAGGGAAATCTGTTTAGAAGGGAATGGGAAAACAGCCAGGGTAGTGTCAGCCTGGGATTACTGCACAAGTGTGTTGGTGACACGTACAAGCACACTGATAGGTAACTAGACTTAATTTCTTCTGCTAGTCATGAAAAAAAGCTTGGTTTTTGCCAGGGCCTTCTAGTCTACCAAACCACTTGTGAATCATTCCATTTTGTGGCAGTTTCTATACCTGGATTAGATGCATATTTTTCCTGTCCATGTCAGAGAAAGGAACTGTTGAGACAGCTTCAGTATTTCATTTCTTTGACTGTTTGGATGTCAGCTCTGAGCTATTCCTTAGGCTGTCAAAATTGTAAAACTATGTTTTCAGCTCTCCCCAGAAACTGACTGTAATTTAGACTGCAGCTATGTGTCCCTGACCCATCCTACAACCTACGCTCCTGGATCAGCCCAGAAAACATGCATTGTATTCCAATTAACTTCCTTTGTGAAGAAAGATGTGGAGCTAGGCCCAGGGACAGAAAACATATTAAGGGTCTAGCTGCACCAAGTTACCGCATTGCATTGCATCTTGGGAAATGCTAAATCTGTAGCTGTATGATTATGGGCACCACCATTGTCCTGAAAGGTACGGTCTGCCCATTTTTCTCAGTCAGTGAGAAATGGGCAGATTACACTTGTCCAGAGATACTGATTCACTCACTTTGCAGCTCAGGTAGGCAGCACAACCTTGGCAGATGTCTGATATTTTAAAATTTTCTGCATAATGTTAGACAGAGGTCAAGATAGCTTATAACACTTTTTAAACAGAACTTCGCACTCGAGCAGTATTCTTTAGAAACAGTTGAATTTCTCAGGATAACAGAAGCCTAAAAGTCATGCATATGAAACAAAATTTAAAAGCAGTAACATGGGAAGAAACACTTCCAATTCAATATTGTAAGACAAATACCTTGAAATTTGTCATAAAGTCTGAAATGTGTATTTCAAATCTTTTTGTTTGTCCTCCTGCCCAGTTGAAAACCATCAACCTGGTGACAGGAACAAAAAACTGTGATACTGTTTTCCATTTTATGCTTATTTTCATGTCTGTTGTTTCACAAAATCAAAGCCAGTAAGAGAACAACTGGTTATTAAAAAAAAAAAAAAAAAAAAAGACCACATTCCATTTACATGGAACTTTTGGTTCTTCTGTTAGATTCTCAAATTCTTACATTTGGTCCCAGCTTTTTTTTTTTTTTAAATACCCTTTTTTTGCTAATGCTATCTCTATTAAAGCCAAAAAGAAATGTCTTCTGCAGGTTGCTAGATTTTGTTGTTCTTTTAACCTTTATCACCAGTACTCTTGCATAGTGTCACCAGTTAAATATTACTTAATGGAACCTATGGCTAACCTGTTTGTAAATGGTTTCTAATATATAAAGCATTATAACTTATAATATTTTCATTATCAAGATCAACATAGATGTATTTTTAATAAGAACAGTAAGGTCAAATTATTAAGTTTTGTGTCAACAGCAAAGTGGTGGTATATTATTGTTCAACATTATGTTGTGTGCTTCCTGTGTTTAAATGGTGTTCACTAAGAGAAACTTAGCAAATAATTAATTATAGTTGATTATCACAAGGATTTTTCATTTTAAAAACTTGACTCTTTTTAGTCTAAAAATGCCTAATATTAAACTACTTTTTATCATGTATTTTTGAAGACTTTGGTCTTGGATGCTGCTATATGTGGTCAGATACTTCCACAATCACGAAGACGTCAATAAATTTACAGACCTATGGTGTGTCCCCAACATTGTGGGACAGATCTTAAGAAGTCTTAAGCACTAAAACCACCTTACATCATAGACCAAAGAGACTAGGATAATTATTTTTTAGAAAATAATAATTAAAAAAATTATATTTCAAGTATATATCAGTAAAGGCTCCCATAATGTGCTGTCACTGCATGTAAAATCCATAAGCAATTTTAAGCCAACATTCTTTAAAGAAGGAGCTAAAAATTCCTATAAATAATATGAAACTTAAAGATGTATGGAACTCCTTTATTATGTGCTAAATGCTGTAATAAAACAGGCTATCAGTAGGTTTTGCTGCATGTTACTAATTTTTTTTTTTTATCCCAATATTTTTGCAGGTGTGTGGAGGAACACGTCCTGTTCTTGCTGTTGTTACTCCCACATAGGCGGACTCTGTAATTGATTATGTGTGGGTAGGGCCCTATTGAAATTAAGGAGATTCTGCAGTAGTACAGGGTTCTTTTTGTGAAAGTTCAGTTGCAAGATCAGGACCCTACTGTGACTCCTTACTGTGAATTCTGTCAGTGTATCATTGATTGTGCTGGAACCTGCCTTTTGGGATAATGTAAGTCCTGCTTTTCACCCAAATGTACTTTAGACATGAAATAATCATAAAACATTTCTAATTAGAAAATTAA
This sequence comes from Athene cunicularia, assembly GCF_003259725.1. Classification (NCBI taxonomy): domain Eukaryota; kingdom Metazoa; phylum Chordata; class Aves; order Strigiformes; family Strigidae; genus Athene; species Athene cunicularia. Next base: position 28,393,115 of record NW_020799091.1, on the reverse strand, counting down.
TATAATTTACATGCATTCTTTTAATTATGTTTTTTTGGCAGTACCAAATAATATATTCCTCAAAACTTCTTAATGGCACTGAGGCTTTGTGGATAGTTGGTCACATGATGAGAAAATTGAGCTGTAAGTACATTGAAATGATTGAATTTTTCAATAGTTAGTCTTTACTGATGTTGACAAACTAATAATGATATAAAGGTGAATCAAGAGGTTTGACTTATGTCAATTGACTTCAGTTCTTTTGAGTGTATATATATATATATACACACACGATATATCCATTAAGGATTTCATTATTCTTGGGTAATTCACCATGTGAACCTGGAGTCCTTCCGTACTGCTATTAGGTAGGGAGTTCTAATTTGTTTGTTTTCTTTATTTTCAGAATAGTGTCTCTGATCTGCTCTGTATTTTCACCCATATTCTTTCTGAAATTTATAGATCTATAAAAACTGTTTATACTACCAATATTTGTGTAGATATTGCAAACTGATTTACTAACATAATTGTCTTGCTGAGTTGAACATTGAAATGTTAATAAATATACACTTTTACTTGTGTCAGTGTAACTTGGTTAAATTAAACTGAGCTGGCATTATGAGTGAATTTGATCATGCATGCTGATTAGCTATAGTCTTAAACAGGAGCTACCTATTTTATTACACCCAAGTACTTTGTGCTTAATCAATAATAATTACCCATATCATATGTCAGTGGATTCACTCAAAATAACTATAAATACCTATGCTTGGATTAAGGAGGAAGTTCTTTTCCTGTAACTATGGGTACAGTCATTGCTATGACTCCTATTTTTATATACAAATGAGCAAAATCTACATGTAGGTGTTTTCCCTGTATAACAAAAGGGGTATTATAAACACCATGCCCTTTTTTATGATACTGTATTTCCTTTCTGGTATTCAAATACAGGAATGTTTTCAGGGGGGGCTTAGTATCTGAGAAATGGAAGAACTGGAAATGTTAATGAATTTGAATATTATTAAGGGGCTGTAAAGGTCTAAAGGAGTTGTGTGTAAGGACAATTAGAGGTTCTTTCCTGTGGAGCAAGGACACAGATAATAATTGGTGAGTAAAGATTAAGGAGGACAGGATATATTTTTTTTTTTTCTTGGCACAAGAGCAGCATGAGATGAAAGTAATTTGAAGAAAGAGCGAGACCAAAGAAGAAATCATAAACTCAGATCAAAAGCAGACTAGAGAGTCCAATTAAAAAAAAAAAAACCCAACAAAACAAATGAAACCAAAAACCAGAAAATGGATGGCAAAAATATTCCTGAAAGGAGAACTAAATGAATAGCTACTGGTATTTCTCATTACACTGAATATATGATAGATGTAAGTTTAAAACTTTCAGTAACTGGTTTTCTCCATTTTTTCTGTTGGAGGGGAGTATATGGGCTTTGAAGAAGACCCAGTGACTAGTTGTACCTTTATAAATTGGGGATTCAAGATGACAGTTACAACTAAGAGCAGAGGACAATGGGTTGTGTGTGCTAAACTACAATTAGTTCTAAGCAGGAGCCATAATTTCTTCTTCAAACACAGAATTTAATGACTTTGAAATGTATCATCTTCAATAGAGCTCAAAACACAGTTTCATTATGTTCGTTACAGGATGGGAATTTTCCAAGTTCTAGTTTAAAAACTTAACAGTGATTCTTTTGACATTTTGCAATATAAAATGAAATTGAGATTTTTCAATGTGAAATTAAATCAAGATTTGAGAACACTGAATGTTTCATTTTGCATAAAAAAATCTTGATCAGCGTATTTTGTTTTTAAAATATTTAGACCTAATGGTTTACTGTTTTCACCTTTTAATCCTATTGGCCGTATTTATTCTTACTTGCACTAAAGTGGGTAAAAGAAAGAAAAGGAGAGGGAGATTAGGTGATTGCAAAAAAAATGCCAAACATGGCCCTCTAGCCATGCCTGCCCCACCCTGAATCAGATCAAAAGAAGTGCCTCAAAATAGATCGAGTTTCAGAGGAGAAAAGGAAGAAAAGTGACATGCTAGGGAGTGGGGATATAATGAATCCTCTCCGTGTTTCATATGTATCTAATTTTTTCACTCATTGCCACTGAGAGGCAGGTTACCTAGGTGTGACTACTTCTTCCTGTGATGGCAGCTTCCCAGTATTTTGAGGGAGATAATGTCAGGGCACAGCTCTGTTCTGCCTGTCGTAGTGTTACTACAAATACTATTTGGAAGAAAAGGAACTCTGAATTGTCTCCTGCTGTAACCAGCTCTCCACTACTCACTGCTGCTAACCCCCATTGTTGAGCACCTGATCTGATTGTTTCTTTGGTTGAACCCATGCTGTGATGCCATAAATGACTGAAACTAGGAGAAGAGCAAGTAAGCAGATATCAAGAGAAGGAGTTGATGTTGTGGAATGTAGGGAGTGGGCATTTGCTACACAGCTACCCATTGTGGGGGCTTGGGAATACTTTAAGAGCTGGAATACCAAACTACAGCAACAGAGTAAGTTTCGTTTAGTGGCAAACCAAGGTGGTAGCCCTGTTCTTGTGTTCTAAGAAGAAGAGCAAAGGAATCTGCCTGAACATTCAGCATGTTAGTTGTAAGTTTATTCTGTGAGATCTTTTTCTCTGCTGCTCTTTGTGCTTGGCTTGTATCATGACTGTTCTGTCTTCAAGGTGGATGTAGCATGTTTTTGTTTATGTCAAATGAAGCACCATCATATTATAACATCACAAACACTGTTTTTCTCCAACCTTCGGAAGTCAAAACGTGGTAGCATGGATAGCTGTAATAACTTAGTAATAAATGTGGCATGAAAGAATTTTCTCATTTCACAGTACTTGTTGGAAAAGCAATGTTTTACGCGTTTCATATAGCTATTCCCATCTTTATTTCCCCTCCTAAACAGATCTAATGCATGAAAATTTTCTTCAGTAGTGCCCTCAGTTCTTTATTTCCAGTTACAACGATTGGTCTTTTGTTCGTAGCTTTTTTAATATTCAGGTTGAGGCCCTCACAAAAAACCTCTCTGCATCCTCTATGGTTGGCACTATCATGTTGTCATCTGCTTTAAGTCGTCAAATATAGGCTGAATCTGAGTTTTGGGAATCTTTTTCCAACCCTTTAAGGATGATCGATCTCTGTCAGACGATTATATTTTTCATCCATGTTTTCCATGAATCATGTCTTTATTAGAAAAACTTGTTCTTTTGCCTTGACAAATGCAGTCTTGCCATGCTTGTTATCTAGTCAAAAGTGCTACTCTACCGTAAATACTAAACTTACTCCTTCGGTATTTTCAATTTTGTCCTTCAGTTTAAAGCAATAAAGATAAGCTGACAAGACTGCTTCTACCTCATACCTTTCCTTCAGTATCAAGAGGGTTTGATCAACATATAATGCTAGCTTCCATCCATTTGGTCATTAAATATTCAGACCACATTGGATATTTTCTTCTCAGCTGCCTCTCATGTATTGGTTGATTTCTTCATAAACAGAACTGTTCACTATTTTCCTTTAAGTGTCTTCTTTGTACTCTGACATAATTTCTCTGTTGTCTCTTTCTGTAGAATTCAAGCACATCTACTTTTTGTTGTGTGTTTATTCATGGCTCAGCATAATGAAAAGTGGTCCAGGGTGAGGCGTCCCAAGATTTATGGTAATACAAATAATGAATACCCACTGAATACTGCATTGTAGCTGTTGGATTCTGCTGTGCCTAATGTCACATCATATTTAACGCAGAAAGAAGGTGTTCCAACTAGAGCCCACACAAAAGGTAGAGAAGTGAGTTGCAGCCAACAGATGCTAGCACCAGAGGCCTTCTCAGCTGTCAAACCCAAGTCAATAGCTGCTGGCATAGTGTCCTGAAAGCATCCCTCTCTTCTCCACAGCAGTAAGAACAGACTCTCTCTTCTCACAGAAGGAAGTAAATGCAAATATTACAAAGTTCTGTGTGTAAAAGGTTAAAGGACTTTTTATACTTCCATAGCATCCTTCTGCTCCTTAGTGCATTCCCTTCCTGACACAGCCTCTCTTGGTACAGAAATCCTGAATAACCACAAACAGTTGTTCCAGCTGTAGTGTCAGTCAGTCCCTTTTCAGACGCCATCTGATCTCTGTTGAGAAGGAACCTACACTAGTTTTGGTCTGGTATCTTGGTGCATTGCTATTTTGTAGTGCTCTGTTTCCACTGTGCCTTGAAGGTAATGAGTCTTCAGAAGAGTGCTAAGCATGAATTCCATCAGGATTTCCCCAGGTATGTCACCCTCTTTCTGGAAGTGGATCTGCATATATTGCTTTTCTTTCTTTCAAAGGGACACTGGAAATGTCAGTGTATAGATTATACAGAGATGATAGAATGTTTAGTGCCTAGCTGAAACTGAGAGGGTAGTTTGGACTATGCAGACAAATGGTGCTATATATACACCAAACAAAATATAGTCAAATAAGTTAATTTTATCAGAACAAACCACAAAACATAATTACAAATGGTTCTGTATCTGAACAGGAGAAGTCTAGTAAGAGCTCTGAACTAGTTAATAGGATGGAGACAGGGAATGTGAAATAGTGTGGAAGACTGGAGAGGCTATACAACCCAAAAGATTCATTATAACAAGAGATCTTGGTTATCTAGATATAGACTGGATAACAACATTAGGCCACAAGACAATATTGACAGCCCTTGATTTAGTCTGGATTAGCACACAAGAAGTGTCCTATAGAAGACCGATTCAGTAGCAATACTTTGTATCATACTTATATTTCTCAAACTTGTAGGAGAGAAAAAGATTAATTTTTTTTTTAAAAGTCCAGTATTGTTTAAAAAGGAATTGCATACAAATGAGGATACAGTTTAAATAAATATTAAAAGAGACATGTGGACTTTGCTTTCTGATTCTAACCCAGTTGAATAAGAATTGTCCAACACAACTGAACAGTAAAGGAAGTGACTAGAAATAAACAGAGGTTTTTCAAAAAGTGAAATCCAAGCAAGCAAAGCAGAAAAGAGCACAATTCTGGCAAGTTAAATGTAGACCTATTATAAGGCAGAACAAAAAGATTTTGAAATGCGACAGGCAAAAATCCTAAAAGCCAAAACCCCTTTTTTTTCAAGTATAAATTTTGCTAGCAGGGAGGTGAGTTCAACAGATAATTGTGGATAAAGAGAACATTTAAAGAAACAGCCATCACAGAAAGAAACAAATGAACTCTTTGCATTGTCAAGATTTATTACAGGGAGATTAGGGATATCCCCACATAAAAGTTGTTCTTTATAGGAAATAGTTCAGATTTGAAATATCAGTAATTTTTTTTTTTGACAAATTGTTGAATAAACATTAACAGATTGCCAGATAGCGTGTTGTTCATTCAGTAGTCCTAGAGAAATTCAGAAATTAAATTGGTGAGTCATGAACTGTGTTGTATAATCTATCACTTAGATTAGCCTTAATAACAGAAGAATGGAAAGTAACAAATGTGACACTAGTTTTAAAAAAGGCTCCAGGGATGATTATGGGCTAATGGACTAGTAAGTCTGACTACTATGACAGACAAAATGCCAGTGAATGTGATGAAGAATATAATTAATAGGAACGTGGATAGGTGTAATAGGCAACTATGATCTTGTTTTTTGTACAAAGTAGTTTTGTATTAGAGCTTTGCTAGTTTGAAGGAGACAACAGATACACAGGAATGGGTGACCCTAAAGTTTTAAAAGAACTCCATAACCAAAGACTGTTAACAAAATGAAGTATTGAGTTACTTAAAATTCTATATGGATTAGTAAAGGGTTACAAGATAAGGAACAGTATAGTAACTAATGGGCAGTTTTAACAATGCCACTTTACAAAGATTTGTACTGGCACCTTTGCTGGTTCACCTGTTCCTAAATAGTCTGAAAAAGTGCAGTGATAAAGATTGCAGATGCTAAAAGGAAAATATTCAGTTGGAGTCAGACCTAATGTTGACCCTGAAGAGCTGCAGAAGTATCTCACAGTGGGACTCGTGGTGATTCAGGAGCCGTGGCTGTCACAGAGGCCAGATATCGTTGACTCAACTGTTCAGCCATACCTATCAGCAGAGTGAGGCAGTGGCTGTTGGATACAGCAGCCATCACCTCGTAAACTGTGAGCTCAGCAGGCAGTGACCAGTCCTGCCGCTCAGGAGGGTGGGGACTTGTAGCTGTTCTTTCTAACCACAGCAGGGGATGCAAGTTGAAGAGAAGATTCTTCCTGTTTCTCAGGGTTTCATGGCCCCGATGAGCTTGAAGTACGGATTTTGATCCTGGAGTTCCTGCCTGTCACAGGGGTGGAATATCACTGTTAAACTGATAGGTAGTATTTTGCTGTTGTGAGAAGCCAGGGCTCTCAAGCCATGTTACTGGTATTTGCATGGATTTTCAGCAGCTCCTGCTAATTTCCTAAAATCATTCTGGATGGACTTGATTCTAACAAAAAGTGGCAAAATGGTATTTAAAACAGGCATGTGGTACTGGCATGCTGGTCAGTTTTGAGCATTGAGTACTGTATATGATATAGAAAAGGATGACTAAGGTATAGCATAGCTCTTCTGCAGGGACACTAAATGGACTGAGATTCCTCAGTTTGGAAGAATGTTGACTGAGGAGTAGGTAATGTGAGAAAGGTCTCTAAAACCATGAACACATAGAAGTGTTTAATAGGGGATAGAACTCCTTGTTTCTCATAATAGAAGAACAAGGGGTGTTGGATCTCTCTTTCTTTTGTTTAATTTGGGTGATCTTTAAGATGGCAAAAGGCTACTTAGCATCAGTTTTATCTGCCATGATTTTGTGGATACATCCTTTCAAGTGCACAAAACCCAGGTGCTTATTGGTCTTGAAGACTCCACTTGTCCTGAACCAGCTGTGGCTAAAATCCAACCTGTGCAGAATTATAGCTTTTATGTAAGCAAAAATTTGTAGTTCTCATTGACTGGTGATAAATTCTCAAATATCAATCAAACATAAACTGGTCCAATTTTCCTAAATCTGTAGATATTTATTTATCCTCTGCTTCTGTTTGTTCCTTTATCTGTCAGTAGCAATGTTATATATGGGCAGATCAGTTTTACTTCTGTTGTTTACAAACATGTACGCAATGGAGAATGCCAGTTTGCTGCTATTTCAGAAAGCTAAAAACAGGAGCAGGTCCTAAAATTAATCCCAGGGGAAATCGGGTAAAAAAGCAGAAATGTTTCACACAGCAACCAAAAGATCTGGAGGGAGTGATAGAGTAGAAGACATCATTGTACCTTTGAAACAGCTGGAACGGTTTCCAAGCTGTGGTCCACAAACCCCTGGTGGACTACAAGGCTATGGTAAGTTGAACAGCTGTTTGGCTAAACCATAGTTGTTTTAAGTAGTGTTTCCAACTAAAAGTTTGATCAGATGGGTGGTTTTTGAAATACATTTGGATCTGTTGTTCCAAAAATACGAGAATCGCTGTTCTGGAGTGTTTGAAAAGGTAGAAAGCACTCTCCGGCTTTAGCTAGGATGCATGCATCTCCATCAGAAGCAACAGTGAGAGATTCCCAGAAAGGAGCCAGGAAGAGCAGTCTGGTAGCATTAACCCTTCTGTCCCCACCATGCCCTCTTCAGTAACAGAATTGTAGGGCTCTATAATCCTTGCCTTGTCTTTGTGTATCACTAAAAGTCTTTGCTACCCCTACTTTTCATATATACTTGAACTAGTAGATCTAGTTTTCTGAGAAGGGAGTATCATTTTTAAAGTCTTGGGTCCTCATCAGACAAAGGTTAAATTTGTCAACTCCACTAGATTAAAATACATATCCATCTTTGAATTAATACCTGGTTTCTCATCACCAACTTTCCTTACAAGTATTAGCATGTCTTATTACAATATCTGTTTATTACTTTTTAAAAAATCCAAATTCTATTTGTCCAGCTTCTTTTAATTTATGTCAGCTCCCTGAATGGTAATTTTACAATGTAAAAATTTTCTTTGTCCTCATATCAGGTTTCATTACTTTTTTTTTTTTTTTTCCTACTGAAAATTTTCCGGAATCATAAAGTATTTGTATTATCAGTGGTTTTAGTTGACCTTGATGTAGGTTACTTCCCATTGTCCTGAGTACCATACAACCACATCCATAAGTAATTTGTAGAGATGTTATCTTTTCCAACATACCGTGCATCTTTGTTAGGAATTACAATGGTGTTGAATTTGAGAAATGCCAAATTATAAGACTTATTCAAATGGTATAAATATGTTTATCCTGAAGAAATCAGTTGTCTAATCTAAAAATTACTGTAGTGTTTTTTATGAAATTTAAACAAAATCCTGGAAACAAACGTTATTGATAATAATGTTTTAAAAGGAACTAAAGAAAGTTGGCAGACAAGCATGCTCTGTGTAACCCTTTTTTATTCCATAATTCTTAATCATGTGCTTTGATACCTATATGGAAAATTAAGGGGTTTGTGCATGTTTTTCTATTATCTTGCTAAATACCTGTGGCTAACTTGTATGATTCTGAAATTGTCTTTGCTCGAGCTTAAGCTACTAGCTGATTATGAGTTCAAGGGGAATCTTTGCCTTTTATCAGAAAAGAACACATAAGAGAGGAGAGAGTGACTTCTGCTGTAATGTGGAAAAAGGTTATGTCCTAGTGTCACCCGTGAGTGACTGGAGAGAGGGATTCATGAGTCTAGGCAAGGCATTTGGGTACAGAAGCAGTGATGGGGTGTATGGGTAGCACCTGGCATGAGAGAATGTGAACAAATAATTTGGAATAAGGATCAGAACAGGGTTTCTATAAGAGTCAGAGAGATTGAAGTTGGATAAATATATTTGGGTCACTTGGAAATTACTTTAACACTGAACATGGCTACAGTTCTCTATCCAGATCTAGCTCACTCCACACTTGCCCTAGCTGTGCCATTCCTTGTGTCTTCTGGAACCCCAGCTTCTTCTCCAGTTCCTGAACATGAGCATTTTAACTGGAAAACCTACTTTCCTGCTTACTTCAGGAACAGATATATTCAAGGGTCCTACCAATCCCTCCAATCAAAAGCTTCTCTTCTGTCCCACTTCTCTTTCTTCTGCATATGGGGTTCTGCACTGCAGATGCAGACAGACAGATGAATCATAGAATGGAATCATGGAATTATTTAGGTTGGAAAAGATTCATAAGATCATCGAGTCCAACCATAAACCCAACACTGCCAAGTCCACCACTTAACCATGTCCCTAAGTGCCATATCCACATGTCTTTTAAATACCTCTAGGGATGGTGACTCAACCACTTCTCTAGGCAGCCTGTTCCAATGCTTGACAACCCTTTTGGTGAAGAAAATTTTCCTAATATGCAGCCTAAACCTCCCTTGGTGCAACTTGAGGCCATTTCCTCTCATCCTATCACTTGTTTATTGGGAGAAGAACGTCCTTTCAGGTAGTTGTAGAAGGCAATAAGGTCTCCCCTGAGCCTTCTTTTCTCCAAGCTAAACAACCCCAGTTTCCTCAGCTGCTCCCCATAAGACTTGTGCTCTAGACCCTTCAACAGCTTAGCTGTCCTCCTTTGGATAGGCTCCAGCACCTCAGTGTCTTTCTTGTAGTGAAGGCCCCCAAACTGAACACAGTGTTTGAGGTATGGCCTCACCAGTGCCGATTAAAAATGATATGCTGTGGAAGTGCTGGATGGAAAATAATAATGCCTCTCCTTTCCAACATACAGTTTGCATCTTCTTTAAGTGAGACATGTCCCATCATTTGAAATCTGATCATAGATAAATTCTTTTGTTCTTTCCCCCTTTTCATGTAGTGCTCACCAGAATGTGACTGTTTTCCACATGATGAATTATGATTTTCTAAATAATGTTTGTCTTAATAAACAGCAGAAAAAAATCTTGGATTTCTAAAGCCCGGTCCCTTTGGTTTGCATTTTTTTGTGATCTGTGACCTTCCTAAAAATAAGTAAATTAATCCAGTGGATGATTGCACCTACTGGTGATAAGTTGAAGGTTACTGACATGATGGTTACTTTTCTTAATTATTGTCTTTCAGATCCCTTAAAAGTTGTTCACGAAGACTAAAGGGTCTGCAGAAAGATTGAAAGCTAATGTCTTAGAGTATCCCCTAAATAGATGGGGTTTTTTTAAATACAGATGGGTTTTTTTTTGGCGCAGATATTTTCATAAGTCTTAAGCTTTTATTTAACAGTTTTTCTTCTTAATATATGATTGCATAATTGTGTCTGTGACTAAACTTAGCAAGCCAGAAGCACGATTTCTGTAAAAGTTTCAAATTCAGTAATTAATTAATAAGTCTTTCAGCACCTGGCAATACAAATAGGTTAGGTAGCAAGATCACCATAACAATAAGAAAATAAAGTATACTTCTTTTTTTTGGTTAGATGGTACATTTTAACAGCAAACTATTTTGTGTTTCTTTCTTGGGCAGGTTTTTATAGTGGATGTAGAGATCACTCTTTTAGTTAGTCAGTGTTGGTCCCTAAAAATTGGCTCTAATCTTTTTGCTTGTCACATGTCATTTTATCTTTAAAGACTGCAGGAGGTCATGATTACTGAGAGGTAACACCTTGAAGTTTTGGCACTATCCTCTACAAAGTAACTTCTACTGAGTTGACTTTCTGTTATCATGTTAGTGAAACACCAAGAGTCGATACTATGTGTGAAACAACATTTGATATAATGGCTATTAAGTTGAAAAAAAATCTTGTAAAGATGGATTCTGTGTTTAGAAAAAACGGCACCTAAAAATGTATGTCATGGATATAGGTAATAAATGTTGTTTATGAATTACTACAGGAGAAAAAACATCTTACATTTGTGTACAATATACTAGTCTTTAGCTATTTTTATCTTCTAAATATCTTATCATAAGCTGGTTGTAAAGTATTTAAAGACATGAATCATTTGTTGAAGCATTCAGTGCATCATTTAAAATGGCTACTAAAGGAGAGAAGTGGACATGCACTTCTTATAGTAGCTAAGCATAAAAATAAAGTATCAGAGATAATAATATAGTTCCAAATCAGTAAAAATCAGTATTATGTTTTGCCGCATAAACAGAGATCTTCACAGAATGGTGAAGATTACAGTTATCTAAATAGATTTTTATTGCTAAACTTTATTGTGGAGATTATATATCTTTGTTGGAGATGAGAGAACACAAACACTTAAATTTTAGGTCCTTGATCTTCAGCCATGCTAAAAGCTTTCAGGACTTGGTATTTCAACACAGTATTGATCCACAGCCCTTTTAATTTTTGAAATTTCAGAAATTATGAGGGTGAGTAGGAAAAAGCAAATGTGAAAGGAAGAAATTGAAATGAAGAGGAGGAAGTTATTTCCCTTTACAGAAGGAAGGGAAAGATGAAAAACAATGTAATGAGCATAGGAGAAATAATAGGGTGAAAAGGGAAGAGTCAGGTAAGTATTTACACTAATATTTTGTATTTAGTGCTCAGACATGTTATGCTTTATGCATGCATAAATGTGTGCATGGAAATCGGATTGAGACTTCAGCTTTCTGACTAAGTGCTATGCTGAACTGTATTTTGTTCTCTGTGCATTTTTGCTTTACCACGGTTGCTTCTAAAGAAGGCTTTAAATTGACTTTCAGAGCCAACCTGAATCACAAAATACATTATCCTACTAGAAAATTATGACTGCGCCAAGGTTCTGTATTCCTAAGTCAGATTTTAAAAAGCCCAGTATTAGACATCAAAAAATCAAAGCCAAATTTTTATATATACATATTTCTGTTGTTAATCCTCATCACTAGCATTTGGGGCAGGGCACAGGCAGGCAGACAATAACACTTAAGAGTGACAAAATATGTGTGCAAAACCTAATTGTAATAATGCTGAAATTGAAAATTGAAACTGCTAATTAATCATTCTTCATTAGGACTAGGCAAAATCAATTAACTCAGAACCAAATGTAACTGTATAACATTGGATTACTTACACTGGCTTTCACTACAGGTTAGACATCAATGTGTGGATTTCATCCATAAGCTGTAATAAAATACAATAAATTAGGAAATTGGCAAAAAAAGTTTAATTCAGTGACTTGTTCATTTATGTGCTTGGTTACTGGATGATTCCCATGAGTATATATAGTATTGTGGCAGACTAAATATTTAGGGAAATGATGTACTTCTTAAACTGAGCAGTTAACATTTATATAGTGACTATAACTGGTCTTCATGAATTACCATGCTAAAAACTTGCTTATTTTTTAAATACAGAGACAGAGACCTCCCATTTTCTTATATTCACTTGGTGGTATGCATAAAACACTTTATCTGTCCACATGAGCAGTCCTTTAATATAACTGAGCCCTGAGCCAATGTACAGCAGAGTAGTATCCCCTCTAAAACTGCCCCATTGCTGACTGGGGACAGAAAGAGTGAAAGTGGGTGGAGCAGGGAGAGGCCTTATGGTGCAATTCACAGATAATTTTGGAGTAGTAACATCTGCTTTCTGGAAGGTAGTGTATTAATATCTGCTGATAGAGAGAGATAGGTCTGCATAAGAATTATGCTATAAATTGCTGTGTGATGGGGTTCCCTTTCCAGTGCAGCAAATGTGTCACTGGGCAGCAGTTTTTAAGGTCACCCAGTGAAGATAGCAATACTGAAGGACTGACATAGCTATACTCTTTATGTAAATTCTAAAAGGAAAATTAAATTAAATTCAGATACAGCTTTTAGAAGTTTAAAATAAGAAACTTCACGATATATTTTATAATTAGCCCTGTTATGTTGTTTTGCATTAGTGTTATGCTATTTCATGTTACATGATTCTAGAATTGTTTAGATCTCATAAATTCTCAAGTGCAATATCGTATTTCAAGTGGACCAATATTTAGATTTGGAAAATGTATTTTTAATTGCATTGTAACTGATGACTTTGTGTTGTTCTCATGTAATAGACAGTATCAGGATGACTGTATTCTGAAATAGTCATTAATAGGTCTCCAATGAGGTATGAATTGCACAGTCCCAGGATTGTGCCTGTCACACTTTCCGTACTAACAAGAAACCACAGACTGTGAATTGTCCCTTTGGTATATATTTCAGCCCCCAGATCAGTTCCCAGGAGGAAGGCTTCCCATCCTCTTCTCTGGTTATTTATGCTTTGGTACTGCAGTTCTGTAAGAGCAGAGTCTTGGTTTTGCGTCTGGGCTGGCAAGCTGGTGAAGGTGGTATGAAGAGGTTCACCCCACAGACCTGCTCCACACTGAAGCTTCCTGCACAGAGACTGGGCCGTATACCAACTTTAAAACCACCCCTTCACCCATGACTCTTGTATTTAATTATAGTTAATTTAAAATAATCCTTATAATGTAAGTGTTCATGACCATGACATAGGATTTCAGCATTTTTTCCACAACAGTATTGACTGTATTTACTAACAAATTACTGAAATATCAGCAATGCCATTTTAAGTATCAGTTAAATTTGTTATTTCCTGAATTGGATCTTAATGTTGGGAATATAGAATCTCAGTAATGTCAAGCTTTGATTTTTACTTACAGCAGATAAATTTAAAGCCCCAGTAGTACATAATTAGTCCTAATAGAAAAGCTAACTTTATTTGGGTCAGACTTCATTTTTTTGCTCAGTATAGTGAACACAAGTAATGTTCAGTAATAAAAAAATACTATGCAGTCTCAAACCTATTACATGTTCTGTGCAGATGAAAGTAATTAGTAAATTTTCTTTGTTCAGAGTAAAGGAAGTCGAAAATATGCTGTTTCTCATATTATTTTAATCCAAATGTTGTTATCCATAAGTATTCAGCTTAAATTCAGCTAGGTTCACAAATACCTAGTGAACTTCACAAAATTAATTACATTTCAAATATGTGATTCAGAGTCTAAGATTCAGACCTTAGGATGGGATGAATCGCCCTCTGGAGGTGCTCATTTCAATCTGCTGACTTCACAGGAGTCCTGCTTTGAACTGTCTAGCTCAAACTAAAAGTTAATTGAGTGGCCTGTCACTTTAAGATTGGAATAACTGAGCGTTTCATACCATACTAGGTCTTTTGTGTAGACCTCTTTAAGAATGGCTGTCTTATTCCTCACCTTTTCTGTCAGTGTTCTTCTTGTACTGTTTCTAAAATAAATAAGCACAATTGTTACTGTTGCTATTTCCTGTGTATTTTGGTTTTTTCCTGTCCTTTTCAATCTTGTTATCTTATCTTGCCCTGTTTTTGTTTTTGTTGTTTTTTTTTTTTTCCTCTTTCCTGACACTTTATAGCTACCATCTCTTCTGAAGCTTTTCACTTGCTACCTCTCTGACCATCCTACCTTCCATGTTGAGAATACTGTCCTAACTTCTGATGTGGAAGACTGCTGACCTTTTCCTTTGATGCTGATACCAGTATTTTCTATGGGAGATAGTACTGTAGTGAAGACATAGAAAAAGAAGAATATGGCATTTGTCAATTTTTTATAGTTTTGAATATAGTTAAGCAAAATTGTTCTTCTGTCTTCATATAAAATGTGCTGGTTTCGTAATGTACTTGTAATTTGAAGATGTTTGTAGAAATGTAAAATCAAATGTGAAGAATACAAAATCTATATTAAAGACATTTAAATTTAACAAAATATAGCATTAGTCTTTATTTTAAAAATTGAGTCCTACATGGCTCACTTGCAAAAAGTGGGATAGATTTAAAAAGTTGTGTACTGGTAAAGTCTGACTTACTAAAAGGTGAAATTATTTTCTTCCTCCCTACGGTAATATTTTCTTGATTTATACCTATTAAAGATCTCTCCTTCTCTTGAGTTCTCTGTTTTCTCCTTTTTTTTTTTTTTTTTTTTTTTTTTTCTTAACTCTTTTGGTTTGGTACCAATCCATTTTTCTCTCATATATGCATCCGTTTGCCTAAAGTATTGCCCTAAGCATGATCATATATATTCAAGAATATATAAATATTACTTCTAAACACTGGATAGATCTGCTATTTTAGGACTTCAGTAAATCAGCTGAAAAACTTAACAATTCAGTGACAGCATTTAAAGTTTTTTAGGACATGTGCTTTCATAGGATCAAAGTACCTAGTCTCCTAAATCAATGGAATAATAATTATGGGCAGAGATAAACATTCCTGTAAAAATATAGACTTATGGTACTTATTCAATATAGGAACGCCAACTTGAAAACAGCATCTGAATAAAGGCAAACATGCTGCATTCATAAATGGTATGGCAGAAGTTTTCAGATTTTATTTGCAGATAAAGAGAAATGCTAATAGAAAGAGTGCTTTGTATTGATAGTAAGATAAGTAGATAAAGTTTAAAAAAAAAAAGACAACTAAAAGATGTACATCCATAAAACCTGAAGAATTTTTGCAAATCATGCTTTGTTATAGCAGAAATATTAAATAAAAGTTAATGTTTTCTTAGGGGTAGTTGCCTACATATTTTGTAAATGTTCTTTAGATAATCTGAATTCCTTGGGTTCCAATTAAAAGAATGCCAAGTATATGATAAAACATAAACAGTGAATTCAGAACTTTTCGTTTTAGAACTGTAAAATATGATTCTGAAGCCTCTTCTGATACTTACAGTAATTTGCAATAATGGTAATAATAACTTACTAGAAAATACTTGGAGGTGTGGCTGAGAATGTAATTTATGGTGCTTAAAAGTTTTTTAACTAGCGTAGTTATAAGCAGGACTTTGCATAATTTTGAGCCCATTAAAAAAATCATCTTCTTTGCTAGATTCATTTACTGGGCATGATGATGACATTACAGACAAGGATTAGAAAGCAGAACAAATTTGGAATCTCTAGAACAGTTGCACAGATGATGAGTTTTTGTGTGTACAGTTGCATCAGTAAGTTTTTTGTTAGAATGAATCAACGGCAACTACTACCATATGAAAATTATCCATAGAAAAAGAAAGAAGGAGTATTAAAAACTATGTAAAACCTATTAGGATTTTCTGGATTATATCCTCAAATGGTATAAATTGGCATGCATGAAGTTAAGTCACTATTGCTTACTGAAGATTTGTCCTTCCTATTAAATATATAGTACAATACAGATCCTGAAATAGTTCCTTACTTAATACTTGTATTCATTTTAAAGTAGAGTAGTTATGGAATAAGGTCTTACTCATCATGAGAAATAATACAATTCTAACAATGGCATATTATTGTTAGAAGGAAGTACATCAAACTGACTTGAATTAACATAGTTTTAGAAAAATGTCTTTAGTTTTGAGAGTTCTGTATTGATATCACTTGTTAAGTTACAAAGCTATTGCTTATTTAATAGTACTACTAATCTAAAATTTAGAGTTGAAGTTTGAAGATAAAATTATTCTTACACTTAAGTTTATGTACTTTTGATTTGCAATTTTTGGGTGATAATGTCTCAAAAAAAACCCCCCAGAGTTAAAATGTCTATCTTTTAAATATATGAAGAACAGTGAGGAAAGCATAGCTGGAAATACTAACAAAACAGGAAAGATTTTTCAGCAAATGAGTAAGTGTAACCATAGGGAAACACTTGCAAGAGGAGAATAAAGTTGAGTGAATGTAGCTACATTAAGATGTGAAAACATACTTAATCTATAAAGTCCTGCAGGAAATAATAATGAAAAATTAGGTCTTTCTGTTCATAAACACAGCTTAGGTACATGTGGTCTTGAGAGGTGCAGTACCACTACATATTCCATGAAATGTTCTTTGATCTCATTACAAACAAGTCTGGCTAAGACATAAATAGAATATAACTATCTGTTGCTGTATAAGGAAGATAAGGTGAGGGAAGCATAATTTATAAAACAACCATCCTGTTTGCAAATCCTGCAATTCATGTGGCTGGCAGACACAAAAATCATTTCACAAATGAAAACAGAACATGCAAAATCCGTGAAGATTGTGTTGAAGATTTGTTTCATTTGACTTTCGGATTATGAGGATCTCTACGATTATGATATATATATATGTATATATATATATATATATATATACACACATAAAATATGTATATTATACATATATTGCTATGTATATGAAAATGAATGTGTGAAGAGCTGTAAAAGGAATTTGAGTTACATGCAAGAAATGTTTCAAAATAGGCTACAGGGGGATATTTTTGTACAGTACTTAAAACAACCAAAAGAAGTAATGAGAGTTAATTCAGTCCTGGATCTGATAGTGATCAGGAAAAAAAAAAAAAAAAAAAAAAAAAGATGTGAAATGAAGACCTTATGGATGTACAAGTGTAAAATACTTCTGGTTTACAAAGAGACCATCAAAAGGGTAAACATATTGTGAAAATCACTGACAGAAATGTTAGTTTGAAGAGTAATAGCAGAAAGCTAGTTCAGCAATAACATTGCAATAATAATAATTAGAATAAGAGCAAGATTCCACTGTAAATAAATGTTTAGTGAAGTATAAAAGAGGAGAAAACAGAACTGAAAATAGTAACTTCAAGCTTGCCATTACGTAAAGATAAAACAGAAAGAAAGCTCTGACCATGTGATGCTATCAGAGAAAGCCTAATTATCCGCTCGGTATAGTTTTGCTAATATAATCTGAAAATATGTGAAAAATTTAAAGAAACACTAGAAGGCAGATTTTTTTCAAATTTCTTCAACTTTTTAATTTTTGTTCCCAATAGAGTAATACTGAATAAAAGGAAATCTGAGACCACTGTCTATAAATCAGATAATTTATTTGAAGTGATAATTGAAGAGACCGCAAACAAAAATTAAATTGAAAATATAGAAAAGTATCTGCAAATATGAAGGGGTCCGGATTCTGTACCCCTGTTCTTCCCACTGATCCGTTCCTACTCATAGGCTGAGAATTTGCTTGCCATGGGGAGGTTATGGTCAGCCTAATGCTGGTCTGTCCCTCTGCTGTGCCAACAGCTCTCACCCTTCACACAGGTTTGGTAATGGGAGCGTCAAAAAGTACACCTACTCTCTACCAATTTTCAGCTGCATTTAATTTCTTAGATGACATCTGTACTAGAAAACAAAATGGACCGTAACCCAGTCAAGAGTTGGTAGCAAATTACAGCTCACATTGGCATGGCTAACGCATCAGCTCTCCTGAAACAGGGTGGCCTCGTTCATACTGCCTACTAAGAACAAGTCCCTAATCCATGCTGTTCCCCAATCTTACTGTGTTTTACCTGAGTACTTGTTGGCCTGGGCCAGAAGCATACCAAAGATCATGATAACATTTAAGTATCATGGATTGTCACATTGTAGAGCTCAAGCATGTGCCTGGGCCCTGTTTAGCTCAGTAACAGGGATGTAACTTTATGAACTACATCTGGTTGGCAATAATTACAACTGTACTAGCCTGCTCCAAATTAAAATCACAATGACATGAAAACCAAAAAATTTATAGGTGTCTTTCATACTAGTGGTTCTTGAACAGAATTGTCAATGAATGTGTAAATTTGGAGGTAATGTGTGACTTAAAAGAAAGCATAGAAAATCTGAAAAATCAGTAAATTAAGAAAGTCAGAGGAGGACAATAAAAGGCAGAACAGTACTGATGTGAAAGTATTTTTAAATAGAAACTGGAAAGCCCGTTAGATGAGTGAATATTCTTTTCAAAATAGCAAGGTTACAATAAAGAAGTCAGTATATGACCATTTGGGTAAATAGATTTAGTTCATTCTTAAAATGCAGTTTGGGTCCCACCTATGTGGACCTCCTTGTAGGATAAAACCCTGAAATATAATGCATTTCCTTATGGTGTTTTATTCTAAGACTTTTGAGAAAGACGATGCTGAAGTGGGCACACTTCAATATAAGATAGTGACCTCATCGTGCACATGATAAGTACTTTACTGAATATTTATACAGATTTCCAAAAAAGATATACAATAATATTTCGGAATTAATATAATCTCTCTATTACTTGGAGACTTTTCCAGTATGTGATGTGATTACTGTTAGGTTCCAAGTCATATTTTGACCTTTTCAGGTCGTAGAAAACTATGTGCAGGATGCACAAAAAGGGGAAATTCGTTACATTCATAGACTACTTTGTGACCTGGGATTAACTGCTTAAATCTGCAGACAGAAAATAAAAAGGGAAGGGAAAATGTGGCAAGTCAGACAATGTTGGAACATAATGTATTAGCATTCAGTTATTGTCTTTTAAGTTACTCAGAGGTAAAGAGAGGAAATAAACTGCTCAAATAAAAATTATATGCAGATTCTGAAAGGGGGTCAGTGCCTCAGGTGAGTGATGAGATTGTAAAGGTCATAAATGAAATAAATAAATTGAGGAAAATTTCAGGATGCTATAGATCAAAGGAAAATGGCCAGAAGTTGAGAAGAAGAGTTGGGAGTAGCTGCTTGGAAAAAATTATTGATAGGAAATTATTCTTAATGGAATACTGGGAAACAAATAGGCCACCATAACAACTATTCAGCAGTAAATTTGCCTATAGATTAAGTATTTGGAGAAGCAGTCCTGCAGAAATGCAGGCAGCTTTTCCAGAGGAACTAACTAGCTGTTCTGGCTTTGCTTGTATTGCCATCAACTGTATGTGCAACACAGTGGGGGACTATGTTGGGGAAAATCACTTCTGTAGTATGAATGTACGATTCAGTACTTCTGGCTTGCTTTGGCTTCAGTAGAGTTATGTTCTTGCAAATAATAGAAATATATTGTTGCAAATAATCAAAACTACATTAGAAAAAGCAAGAGGATATCAATGAAAAATACAAAAATCTAGAATTATATACACATAGATGGAGGAAAACATAAAGCAAATCTGTCATATATATTACATACCTAGCTGGAAAAGAAAGTGTTCTTTCTTATAAAGACCTTGTAATTTTGAAATGCAAATGCATTATATAAAATCATAAGACTATGATCCCCTTGAGAAGAGTTTTAGAAAATTGCATGAAAAAAACAAACAAAATATTTGAACTTACTCACTTCTCTCTGAATACATTGCATATTCTAAACCTAATGTCTGAAGTGCCAGAACTGGTAGTTCCTGTTTTGAGGAAAAAAGTAATTTTAACACTCTATGAAAAGAGATTCTGAAAAAATGTTATGGCAGATAGTGTAGGTACGACTGTCTGATAGTGAAGTGTTCATAAACTGCTTCTCTCTTCATTGTGAATGCATTCTGTGCCCATCACTCCTGCTTAAATAATCAATTTGGGGGGCTTTCCCTCTGTTTCTCGAAGAAGTGGGGGGACATGGTTTTTTAGAGCTGCTGGAAGCTAAGTTGGAGTGTGGTAAGGAGGAGGTAACATGCATCAGAATTTTGGCTGAAATGTAAAGGAGTTGTAAAAATACGTTTTTGGAGATGAGGAATGGGTGGCTCTGAGCAGGAGTGTAATGCTGCTGAGAGCCCTTAAGTCTATTTACTCATTTAGTGTGTTGAGAGCACACCTAGGTATCATGGGACTTGGATGTTTTGCAGATGGATAGATTAACTGGATTACAAAGAACAACTACTACATTTCAGGAATTCATTATGAAAGTACCCTATGAATAAACTATATGAATATTAAAAAGCAAAACCAAAGCATAGAAACCACTTCTTAGAAGAACTTTCATATGTGACTGGTATAGTTGCATAGTCTGTGCAAGTGCAGTAGAGCAAAGAAGCAGAAAATCTGGGCTAGATGTCATAAACCACTGCCTAGTTTTTAACTTTTTTTTTTTTTTTTCTTCTTCTTCTTTCCAAGGAAATAATTTGGAGATTCCTGGCTAAGCTATCTTAAAAAAAAAGTAAAGAGAATAGATTGTCTAAAGGTGAGCATCTGGAAATAAACGTGCAGCCAGCCAGCCACTGCAACATTTAGAACACTTCTTTGATCTGTTATAATCTTACATCTTTTGGTTTACTTTTTTTGGTCTAGAATATTTCTTCTTTATTCAGACAAAACTCACTGAAAACAATGCAGAACATGACATACTTTTACCCTGAACTAATAATTGTGTAGTCATCAAGAAGAGATTCCATAGTATACTTCAACTAGCAACATCTTTCTACCTCCATTTCATCAGACTTTTTGAGACAACATAGATAGGTACAGGCTTTGAGTCAAATCTTCCTTCTATTATACTTGATTCTCAAAGAACACTAGTTTTATGCCTGCCTGTCCATCCGTCTGTCTGCTTCTTTATGAAGAATAGTATTTAAATATAAAAATAAAACTTTTAGTGTTACTAAGCAGAAGGTGTACAAAATCCATGGTTTATCCAGTGCTTTGAAGAAAAGGAAAAAAATAAGAACAAGTGGCTTCTACATTTAAGAAAATTGTGTCATTACTGATTTGCAAAAAAGTTGCTGAAGAGATGGACAGATGTATTTTGTTACAAGGGTCTGTGGGGCCTACTGCTCTAGAGTACCACAAAATCCTGCATAACATTGATATTCCCTAGTTTTACAGATGAAGCAAAATCAAAAAACGCTCATGCAAAATGGCCAGTATAAAAGTGAGTGAATAAAATTGTTGTATCTCTGTGTGAAAATTAAGTCTGGAAAAGGAGAATGATTTTGATTTCCAGGTAAAGGTGAATCCACATGACTGAAAAGGTTTTTGGAAAGTGAGATTTATAAGGCACCTTTCAAAAGAGTTGTATTTGTTTAGTCTAGAGAAGAGAAGACTGGGAAAATAGTTTGACGTCTGAAGATTAATGTGAAGAAGATGGTCATCAATTGTCTTTTGTACCCACTTGTGTAAGGACAAGAAAAAAATTAATTTACAGTGAAGAAGAACAGGCTACATATTTGGAAAATCCTTCTAAGTACAAGGACAGTTAAAGGCTGGAACTGGACTGTGTGGCAATGCTGGAGCATCTTCCTCACTGGCAATTTAGAACAAATTAGACAAAAAGTTTCTGTCATCACAATGCTCTTACATCTATCTTCTGTCATAATTGTTGGCTCCACTCAATAAATAATGTGGAATATTAAGAAGTAATTTGAAAAATAAATTCAGGATGTGGAGATGAAATTGGAAATACCGAACACATGATAAATGATCAAAAATGCAGGGATAATTTTTTTTGTCATTAGACATATTCTTGTATTTTGTATGCCTTTCTGTATTTTATTTTTAACTTTATTTAAAGTTCATATACATATAATTTCTATTTACAGATCATCGATAAGGATAAAGTGTTTTACTCGTTCATGCAAGCAGTACTATTACTCTGCTTACACTACTTGATCCTCCAGGCAGGAAGTTGGTTTCAGCATTGTCAATACCCTTTTTCCTTGGCTTCTAATTCTATCTAACACGTGTTCTTCAGGTATGTATAGCTTGGTATATATTACGGCGAAATATTCTGCATTCAGAACACATGTAGTTTCTTTTCAGTCACATATAGGTAACTAGAGTTTATTATTTGACAGAATATCTGAAAAAGTCTGATTCCTAAACAGAACCAGAACTTTGAGATGAATTTTACTTTCTGTGGTTAACAGCCTATTTTTACTTTGATAAGTAAAGCCTGTTAGTAATAAAAAAGAATACTAGTATCTATGCTGTGATAATGGAACCCTAACGTGAAATTAGTTAGTGATATTAGAAAGTATCACTTGTATTTCTGTTCCAAACCTCAAGATATTTTATTTTCCTGTACTCAAAAACAACATTAAAGAATATGTATGGTTCACGTTACCAGCATTCATGGCCTTGATTATAATGTGGATCATTCGTGTATATGCTTTTGTTAGAACATAAAATATGTAACATGGGAGAGCAAGGATGTTGAAGGAATGAGGATCATTTGCCTATTCAGAATACTGACAGAGTTCAGTCCATTCAGAATACTGGCTAGCATGTCTGTTCTGTCTAAGAAATTCAGTGTGAAGGGTGATGAGAAAACCGTTTGTACTTATTACTGTGATAATCTGTTAGCCGCTTAAGGATTTAGATGTTCATATCAAACAATAATTAAAGTCTTCAAATTGAAGTGTTTATCTTCCAGTGTTTTTTTCTTGTATTGGGTCTGTGAAAGGAAAGGCTGTGAACATTTACAAATGGACATTTTATTGTACCTTCTTCCCTCAAATTGTGTTAGAAATGTTTCAATTATTAGAAGCAGCTGTATTAAAAATGTGAATAGTGTACAGAGAATCAAGTGACTTTCACTCAGGTAACCTCCCAGAGAGGAAGATCTGCATAAGAAAAGTAGCACCCCTCCACTTCTGTAGCTCACTCCATCTTGTTATCTTGATACAGAGCCAAGGAGTTCCAGTATAACTTTTCTGTTTAATACTGCACTTGAATCATCTAGATTTACCTGGCTTTGGTTTATGTTTTTTTAAAGTAGGAGACATCTACTTATGCTATTTGAGAATTAACTTAGAAAGAGACCACTAAAGTCTTAAAACCTTTATAATACAAGTCAATCTGGAGAAGGATTGTTGTCAACTTGAATAGAATTATTCAAGAATATGAATTACATACCACTGCACCTTTATATTAATACAGTTTATGTGGAAGAAAAACAGTATAGGTCAGAGAAGCTTTTGGAGGAACATGTCTAGCAAATAACTTCAGAATGTTTAACTCACACTTCTTTTACAAGGATAGGAAAATATAATTCCTGGGTAGAAGCAAAATACTGCTTTAAAAAGGCCTCTGAAAGTTGAGTGACTTGACTTCACATGAAAGTCAGAGAAGTAGCCTATGATCCAAGATGTTTCTTAAAAGAGAGAATAATGGCTCTAAATTGTGAGATGCCTAAATAAATTGAACAAATTGAGAAAAATGAAAAAACTACTAAGGCTCCTTTCACTTACAATTGAAATCTAAGGTTGTCTGCTTTTACTTGTCAGAACTTGCTTTTCAACATGTATATTAATTGAATAATTTTTGTTATTGAACTTTCACATTTATAATTTGATGCTATAAAATGCAAACTATATTTTCAGCTTTCCCATTTAATATTTTATTGAACAGTTTAAAAATAATTTTTGCTGATTAATTGAAATGTTTAGTTAACCAGAGGGGATTTATTATGATGAAAAATTTCATTTTCCTACATATCTTCAGAGGCCCAATGCAGCTACTGCAGAAATCAACCCCCAGCAATGTGCCTGTGTCTATTTTGGATAGTATAATAGTCAGAAAAATATAGAACTAATAATATAGAAGGATCTAATGCCCTGTTTTCAAAGGTGCAAATGAATTTGTCATTTAATAATTTTGAAAATATTACTTACAGGTTAAATAAGGACATCCAGGAACAGTAAGAGTAATTAAAAGGTGGTTAGGAAGAAGAATATATGCAGTTTGAGTAAGGGAGGTAAACAACCATATACGAGGAAACTGGAATGATACAATATTTATTTAAGTTGGCAGGAGAATGTAGAATTAGAGGCAGAATTGGGAAAACATGGTGTGCAGTTATTCTGAGTTACCCTATTTTAGTAAATTTAATGATGTTTTAAAGTTGTGGTAATCCCCTTATTTAACATAACCACAATTAGACTGGACAAAGTAGTAGAAACTGTACTTCAGAAAGACAATGCTATGGTCAGATACAGATTGGAAAGTATAAGTGTTAGCATTTAAGAGTGTGGAAGGTTTTTGGCCAATTTTGAGAAATAAATAAGAAAATGTCAGAATTAATAAAATATTTTCCCTGGAGTACTAGAAAGTGTATTTGTATGTAGTTTTGGGCTCTCCAGAATAATATCATGAGTACGGTAACAGTATGAAGAGATGGTTGCCTTCTTAATGCAGTTTGTGTGTGTGTGAAATTGTATAGCCCAGTTTTCCATCTAAGTTGGCCAAAGCACAGAGAGTTATTTTAATTGCCCAGTTTTTATAAAGAGTATGAAAAACTCATCTGGGATGCTTTTGGCTGCTTCTTTTTGAGGGGTAGTGTAGATGAATTTCATTGCTGGTATGTATGTGCCCAGTGAGTGAGAGGCCAAATTATTTGGACAAGCAGAGTCCATTAAGATGCTACCAGCAGACTACTACTTGAAGTACCCTCATGTCCACTATCCTCAGGGCATTAAACAGTGACATGAGTACAAACATTCATGATTTAATTATTTCCATTATACCACAAAGATGGAGATAATGAAGTATATGTACTATGTGATTCTTTCAACTTTATATGTAGTAGTATAATTAACTTCATGCAGTAAATTAAGTCTTCTTATAATGATTAGCAAAATACTAGATATATATCTTTACATATTGATAAAGGAATCATAAGTTACTGGGGTTTAAGATTTTCCATAGTGTGATTCTTCAGAGCGCAACATGTCCCATAGTTTCATTTCCTTTTCCCAAGAGGAAACATACGGCAGGGGAAGGAGGGAGAAGACTTCCCTTGAACAGAAATCAATTTATTTCTATATTCCACAAAGAAAGCTGTAATTATGATTTAAGACAGTGTCTCTTATTCAGTGTCCTAAAAGCTGTGATCCTGAGTTTGGGGTACATATCCATTACCAGAGTCCACTTATATTGGCAGGGAAGTCTGATGGAGGCAAGAGGAGCCTGATTCCCAGCACAAGTCATTGCCCATGAATGCAGCAAGAGATAAAAGATTCATCAGCAATATGGCATGTCTTTGATTCATGTATTTTAAAGCCCAGGGCCTGAAAAGACCTATTTTATTACTTGCACACTCCCTGCAGGGACCATGATAGTGACTGGCTTTGTGTTGAATGCCTTATGTATTTATAGCCCCGATAGTAGTGATTGTCTTTGTATTTTCAGTACTGTGTTGTACATAGTGCTGAGTGACTTGCTGGTCTTGTGGCTTTCCTCTCTCTTATTCTCTAACAAACTATCCGTCTTATTACAAACAATAAACACCAGAAATAGATTTCCTTCTACAACTGATTGCAGAAGCAAATGTACCATTACAAATCAGTGACAGAGCCTTCTGTATCTACAACTTTACAGAGGAGGCTAGCAGTTCAGTGTCAACTATCAGTGCCTCAGCACTTCCATTTGCTATTTCAAATTCAGACTGCAGTAGTACCCATAATCTCCTAACCAATCACTAATCCTCGGGGATTTTGAACTGCCAGCCTGCAAGATGTCTATTTTTACATAGAGGTCCATGCAGCAGAGAAAAGACATTAGATTCCTCATATAAGCACTGGACTACATTACAGAGGGCTACCCTTCAGTCTTTCTCATGAACCAAGAAGGAATTTTCTATTGCTGTTGTGTTTTCCCTGCCTCCTCCCAGAAAAAGTAGCTATCATCACAGCCTGTCTCAGAAGATAAAGGACTGAAGTGTAGTACCACAATAGATGATTGATTCAGTTCACACAGGTCTAAAAACTATATGATCAATAGTTCTCAGCCTTACAAAACCAGCAACATTGATTTGAAACACTTGGTTATGATTTTGCTGTTATACATCATATTACAAGGGCTTTTTACTTCCCAGAGGAGAGGTCCTACACAGTAACAGGTCAATTAAATCATCTTCTAGGTAATCTTTTAAGATCAGTGAAAGCATCTCAGCATTTATCGTCTCTCACAAAACATTCTGTACTTTATCTACATTGTGCATAAAGTTGACTGAAACCACAGCCTTGCAACTACCTGATACATGGCACACCAGATGTCTATGGTACACAGAGAAGTCCTCTCCTCGCTAAACTTTGAACAAATGATACTCAGTACTGTGTTGTCTTCATACGTTAAGGTACCAAGGACCTGGGTGACAGACAGGTCTATTCAGAGATAGGAATCTGCTCACATTCAAAATCCCTGTGATGCTCAGGGGGATGCTTTGTCTCCGTATAAGTATTTCAGAGTCAGGACCCTTTGCCTTGAACAAAAAGAACATTTGGTTTTGTTTTTCAGAGACTTACCAATCAGGTGCCAGTAGTCAATGTGATAATTAATTATATGTTTTGTCAACAAGCCAGTGAGGGGCAGGACCATCTTCAGGAACTTTTATGTGACATATGGCTCTGAGTTAAGCCAGTCAGAACCAGGAAGACATCACTTAGGGTTAGAGTTGGTAACTCTAGCTCTGAACCCTTCTGACCTTCATCATGTCTAACCATCTAACCCATCGTAGCAGGGAGTCAACAGCAATGACCTGTCTTCCAGAGTTACCTTTTTCAAATGGGGACTGATAAACGTGCACTTGTTCGTAACAGACATGAATGGGTGTCCCGTTCTAACTAGAGGGATGCTGAGAGCTCTTGAAAAAATGTTTTGCTTACCTGTTTAATAACATGGGGTTTGTACACCTTTTTTTTAACCTTTCTTTGTGTCTTGTGAAACTTTCAGTATGGTTTCTTTACCTTCTTAGGCAAACATACTCTTCTGAAATCATAATCAGATCCTGCAGCCAAACCCAGTATGATTATAGTTGATAGATTGGGTGTTGCCTAGGTGAAATCTGCTGACAGAAACTATTTTGCAACAGTACAGATTATTTTGTGTCAAATAGAGTCACTTTAGAGTTACTCACACACCTAAATGAAAAGACTTTCTGTCTGAGTATCCTAGCATCGTCAGTCTCCCTTAACCTCTTCTACTTCAATAGTGCGGGACTGTTTAATAGCTTTGACACTAACTGGAGTTTACATAATTTCTCCAAATGTGCATTTTTCTGTACTACCTGCTTATCTTCTTCTGTACAGGGATACAATATGCCTTACGCTATAGTAAGATTTCTGAATGGCCTATATTTATATTTTTACATAAGGTTGGAGACCTGTCTTACTATCCATATAATTTTTTACTAATGCAAACATGGCTTTCCTGTCTGCTTGAGGAATATTCCTGTGCCTTGTAAAACACATAGCAGGGAAAATGGGAGTATACTGCATGGGTTATGAATCTCCTACTGAAATAATAGGAAACTCTCACAAGCTTCTGCTGTTTTAATTATGATGTTAACTGTGCCCGCTTAAGGTCTGCTGCCAAACTCTAGAAACAATGCCCTCATCCTTTAGAGGAAGCTTGAACTATTTTATCTTCAGTTTTCTACTTCAGTTTTTATATAAAGTTTACATTGATTCATTGAGCTTCACTTCTTAGCAAGTAATTTTCTTAGAATGGGGCTGATTTCTTTGCATTGGCACATTTTCTTCTCTTCATTTCCACTCCCTACTATTCTTTTAGATTCTGCTTGCAGAAAGACCAGCAGGGTTTTAAGAGCACAATATGCATGACTGCATCTTTTCCTCTAATGCATCTTTCCTAACAGTGGGAAAGAATGGCTCTCTCAGAATGTGCTCATCTAAGCTTCCAGTTCCCCAGGATCTTGGAAGGACTTCTGTGCAATAGCAGCTTCAGCATCTGCCACAGATAGCAGGCAAACTGGTGGTTGATTGGCAGAGCTAAGAAGAAATAGATCTGCAGTACAGGCGCAATGGACTCTTTTTCAGAGACTTTAATCACAGCACCCCTCTAACACTTCTTCAAAACAGCAATAAATGTTTTAAAATCACACATGAAAAGGATGGACAGGGATCAACTTTTCACCTTCTCTATTGATAAAAAAGTTGAGGGTGCATCAGATGAAGCTGGCAGGTAGGCAGGTTCAAAGCAAATAATAGAATAAATTATTTTATGTGTTCATGGGTAACACACTCATGACATTCTTTGCCTATGGATTAAAGAAGTTCATACGGATCTAAGGTGTGGCTGCACGAGACCTTGGAAGAGAGATCTAGTAAAGGTCACTGACTAGACAAACCACATCAGGCTCAGGAAACACCCCCAGCTAAAACGAAGTTGGATGCTGGAACCCATGGGGATTATCAAATGTGCTTGTCCTAGTCCTGCTGTTTTCTGAGAGAGTACTTGAGTAGAAACTGGCTTATGTCTGCTGTTGGAGATAGGTAAATGGGCCAAGTGTATGCCTGGCCTGAACTAGTCTGATGTCTCTTATATTCTTATAATAAGGTTTATTTATGAATCTTTGCCTACTGGCAGCCTTTGCAAAAATGAAACAAATACTTTCAGGACCTCCCCCTCTTTAAATTCAACCAGCTAGAGCCAACCTTAGTCAGTCATTCTCGTTCCTTTTACTGCACTGTCAGCTTTGCTAACTATGTAGTCTCTGGTATTTAAAAGATTTTATGACATATGAAACGTTAGCTCTTTTTCCTCACTTAATCATGCCCTTACCTAAACCAAAATGTATTAATCTTTATCTCTTTATGTATTAATCTTTATCTCTTTAGAAACTTGTTGCTACCACTCTAGTTTTGAGTAGTGACTTTTCTTGTTCTTTATGCTGGCCTTCAGATTCTACTGCAGAGAGTAAATCTGAGCCCACCAAAGAAAAGAGAAGAAAAATCCATTGGATGTTGATTCTATCACAGTAATTTGGGAGGAGGAATTTCATTCTGATCCTTGTTACATGAATAAATCAAATCCACAGATCTATAATGCCAGATCTGTAAGTCATGTTCCAAAATTCAGCAAGCCACGATCACAACCTTTGGACATTCTCAGAAATAACTTTCCTCTCTTCCATTCACCTTGGGGAGTTGTCCTGATACAGGTTTATCCTAAGTCACTTAGCAAGGACAAGGAAGTTCAATGAGAAATATCTATATTTAGCAGAGATTAAGGTGGTCGATGCTTACATTCAGTTCGCTGGTCAGTTTAAAGTCCTTCCAATTTTTGGTAGATAGGCATCGGTGAACACAGCTAGAGCTTGAGGAGGAGGGGAATAGGAAGGGACAGAGGAAGAGGGGAAGATCTAGAGCCCTTCATCCCATCCTTTCACCCTCTGCCTCCTGCTGCTGGTAAATCTGCATCTGAACAGCCAGTGCTTAAAAAAAAAAAAAAAAAAGCCGCCCCTGTTTGGCTTTTTACTTTTAACACCTCAGGTGTTGAGCAAATGAAGGCAAACCTTTGTGCCAGGGCTCTGTCTCTTTAACTTTGTATGTACACCAGCAGGCACAGTAGGAACCCATTCTGTTTTGAACATACTACAGCATAAATGGCTGGTAAATCAGAAAGGAAGGAACCTACATTTTCTATTACTTGTGTGGCCTGCTGGAATGGTTAATATATGCTTAATGAGTTTTATAGGTACCCTTATTTAAATGAAATGTTTCTTTTTTAACAAGACCACTTAAAATTAAGTATAAAAATAGGGCAGCTGGTATTAAGATTAAATTTACTATAGTATTTTAAAATAACACAATAAAAATACTATGCAAAACATTTTTTGATGCCAAAGTTTTAGAGAAAGTCAGACCACTGAAGGGGTAGAAGTCATTGGCAGAGCAGTTGAAACTATAACCTATGGTATGCTGAACCTGATTCTGATAGCTTTTTTTTTTTTTTCTCTTTTAATGTACTCATCTACTTTATATTAATGACTACTATGTTCAAAATTGAAAAATCCACTAGGAAATGAAAAAGCAGGCAATTTATTTTTTTTCTGATCATGAATGAAAATTGTAAGAGGATGAGATGTACTAGTTATAAAGTCTTGAAGGTCATGCTGACTGGAAACAGTCTCTTAAGTTCACCAACTAGCAGCGATTAGTCGTTGTTGAATAAATCAGTTTTCAGTACAGTATGTTCTGATAATGTTTTTTCTTACATGTTATGTACATCTATGGTTATTTAATTTAATTCATAAAAAATGAAGTTCTCTTCTGCTCTGTTTTAACTGAATTCCATTTTCCATCTGCACATACTTTACAAATTATTATTGGAAGACTGAATGATGTGGTAAAGAAAATCCTTTAAATTTTCTATTATGAAATGCAAAAATTAAGAATCAGAGACTAGTTATATAGATGATTAAATAAAAATTGTACAGAAATAACAATCTGGATAGCAGAGAGATTCGTATTTTATAAAGAAGGTATATTTAGTTGAATAAGAGTCTTTTAAATGAAGAAAAAACCCCCACAAATGTAAACCCGTACCAAAATAGACTGTGTAAGACAAGGTCTTTCTCTTTTCCACTTTAAAAGGTAGCCAGAATTGATAATTTAACTCGGAGACACAAGCCAATCCACCCAGTCTGCTGATAACATGTACTTGTAGTTCTGGGTCCTAAGCAAACACAATGCAGGCCTTGCAAGTGCTTTAGAAAGCCCTGGTTAATAATCAGTTGTCCAGGAGTCCC
Organism: Athene cunicularia; assembly: GCF_003259725.1. Classification (NCBI taxonomy): domain Eukaryota; kingdom Metazoa; phylum Chordata; class Aves; order Strigiformes; family Strigidae; genus Athene; species Athene cunicularia. Next base: position 28,362,023 of record NW_020799091.1, on the reverse strand, counting down.
CTCTGACCTGCGCAGGCCCTCCTTCATCTTGGAACAAAACCCCAGCAGCTGTTGCTTATATGAGCCATCATGGTGCAGTAACTGCAGCCCTTGCTGCTGCCTCTGCCTCCCTTGGCTTTCTCACTGCGTGTACCGAGAGAAACCTGTGTCTGCAACTTACGTTCAGAGCAAATTAAAGAAAGCTGGGCAGCTGAGTTACAGAGACTTGCCTCAGAATAAGGTAGAAGGAGATGACCTAGGGTTAGATGACCCTGACTATCAAGTGTGTTGCCTTGACAAATAGTAATTGCTTGACAATTGCTCTAGGCTTGGAAAACATATGTTATCATGTTCATGCTGTATCTACTGATAGAGATTGTTTTCATTACACATACTGGATATTTCTAACTCCACTGAACCTACTGATGTGTGAAAACATAGATAAGTTCAAACTAGAGGTCTCAAACTTGAAAGTTGGAAACTTAAGTCTCTCCTTTGTTCGAGTTATTCCTTTTGGCTAGAGGATGTCTGTCTTTAACTCAAGAATCAGTCTATGTCCAGCATTTACAGTGATCTTTGAAATGCTTTTTTTTTTTGAATGATGTCTTTGTTAGAGCTGGAGACGTTTCAGTGAAAGAATATCTCAGTTTTGTCTCCGTTTTGTGCTTGGTGAATGCTATTGTATTATTTATCTCCTTGTATAGGTTTCAGCATAAGGCTGTTGGACACATTAAAGAGCAGTCCACACTCACAGCTCAGTATTTAAGTTCAGCATTGATTACACAGAATCACAGAATCATTCAGGCTGGAAGACCCTTGGGATCATCAAGTCCAACCATCAGCCCTACTCTACAAAGTTCTCCCCTACACCATATCCCTCAACATCTCATCCAAACGGCCCTTAAACACATCCAGGGATGGTGACTCTACCACCTCCCTGGGCAGCCTATTCCACTGTCTGATCACTCCTGTGAAAAATATTTTCCTAAAGTCCAGTCTAAACCTCCCCTGTTGGAGTTTAAAGCTGTTCCCCCTTGTTCTGTCACTAATCACCTGTGAGAAGAAACCAGCACCAACCTCTCTACAATGTCCTTATATTTTATACACTGTAAAAAGTTAAATTTTTTGGTCTGTATTATAACAGAACTTCCTTCTGACCTACTGTCTACAGTTACTATTTCCTTCCCTTTCAGTAAAAGTCTTAGTGATAATATAAACATGAGCCTCTTTCAGCTGAAAAATATTTTCTTTGATATAAAGCATTCATTTTTCTAAAAAGATGTCGAGTGTCGCCCTGATCTTTTCTTTTTATGCTTTTTCTTATACCTTAACACATGTCTGCTTAAGTATCAAGGAACTTCTCAGTGTAAGAAAGGCTGTAGAGAGCCATAAAAGATGATAGAATTTATTTTTTTTTTTTGGGGGGGGGTATAGTTTGCCAAAATAAAAAAATAAGTGAGGGGAGGCAGCATGTGATATTTAGCACTCATATGGGCTCAAGTGGTTAGAGAGGTGTATGTTTGTTGTGTTAAAGAAAAGGGCAAGGCGTCTGTCGGGGTCAGGACATGGTCATTCATGACCTCAGGGGCATAGAGAGGTAGAATCCCTGTGACATGATTTGCAAGAGAATGTGCGGGCTTTGATTCGTTCATTTTCACGGCATCAGAAAGTAAATAGGATAGTGCTTTTTTATTTGATGAAGATGAAGAAGTCTTCCAACTCAGCATCAGAAAGTAACCTTATTTTCTTATCTTTCCCTCCATTTGTATGTGCCTCTTGTGTATTTCCAGAGGCTCTCCCTCTAGAATGATGAATCTTACGCATGAGAAAAGGACAGTTGTGCTATTACTTGCAAATTTGTTGTCATATGACACAACCTGTCATTATTTTAATTCTTGCTTTCAAATGAAATGTCTGCCAGTCTGTATGTTGAAACCGTGTATTAGTAACAACTACAATAGTAATACCTAGATCTAGTACACAGCTCTTTATGTATAGATCTCAACCTTTTAAGCCTGGAATGAGATTTTTTTTCCTTTTAAAACTCACAGATTAAGACTAAACAGCATTTATACCTTCTCCCTGTTGGGCCGCTTGACAGATGATACCATAATGATACAGCTCTTCTGGCCTCTGAGTGCCACTGACTCGCAGCCCAGCATCTATGCAGTGCTTTGTGCAGACCCTCCCACTGCACTCAAAACTTTCCCTATTCCAACAGCAGGAAGTTTATGGCTTCCTTCCATAATTCCTACAGAAGGATCCTTCCCTGGGTGGGATATGAGGCTTTTAGTGCCCTTTCCCAGTTGGGTCTTCATACCTAATGTGAAAAGTGTGGAAGACTGGGGAGGATTTCAGTCATCATAATTTTTGGTTCTTTTATGTGAAGATGTGGTATAGCATGAGAACTCCTTTAAGGGAGATCTTCTTAGCTGGATTAGCCTTTTGCCATCCAGTAGGCACTGCTAACTAGGCACCTTACATCTGGAACTATGCCTCTTGTTTTTTGAAATGGGTTTTGTTACACAGGTAAACAAAATGTTGCTAGACACTTATTTCAGATCTTAGGTTATTTTAGACTTTTTATAACCTTAGTATATGTAGCCTTGGGGCATCCTGTAAGAATTATTCTGTCTCTTAGATTCAGTGAGTGGTAGAACCGTTTTAATTATCCCTATCTTAGAATCGAAAAGCCACTCAAGAAATTCTGAGTCAGGGACAGGATTATGTCCCTCATTTGAACTCCCATTCCAAACCTTGGCCAAAACAGCATCCATCTTTCACCTTCATATAGATTTAATTTGATTTGTCTGTGGGAACAGTAACTAGCAATCTGCGCTCAGATAGTGGGATGAAAGAGAGAGCAATTATATTCTTTAATGTGTTAATCAATCCAGTTTATTTAAGAGTATTCAGGAAATTGTGCTAAGCCACTCAATTTCTTTTTTCTTCTATTTACAGGTCTACTTTACCTGTAGTGTTGAGCTATTGTTATAGTTCGTTTTTGATGACTTGCATCAAGCATGAAGCTTTCAAAACCATGTGTCAAAGGTAAGTTAGTTCAATATTCCTATTTGTATACATCCCTAAAAATATTATACGTTTACAGGGGAAGTTTTCATCACTTAATTGAAGGTTCAGCTCTGTCGATAAGTCACAGTCCTGAGTAAAGGATGTTGTGAAGCAGCGTGTGCTCCTGCAGGGATTTTCTCCTAGTGCTCTCTAGTACACTGAGAAAGTGTGCCTACTGCACCAGCTTTTAAAATAGTGCAACCTGATCCTTTCTCTACAGCTCAGAGGGTGGGGGTGGGGAGTGAAGGTGAAAGAATAGTAGCCCAGATCCTCCTTCCCATTTTGGGTCTGGTTTTCTCTGTTGAGTGAAGAGAGCATTAATTGTCCATGACCATGATGAGAAAGGACCCTTTGCTCTCACTCTTCACAGTTCTTGTGACATAGGCCACGTTTAATCTAGTCTGTGTTAGGAGAAACTAAGTACACTTACAGGGTTATAATGAGCTTCCCCCTCATTTTCATTTTCCCTTACTGGCATGTAAATCATTGCTTGTAAGGGATAAAAATCTGTAGGAGTTACGAAACTGAAGCGATTGCACTAACGTGGAGCTCCTTCTCATTAGTCTGCAGTGTTTATCGCACTGTTTAGTGTTGTAAAACTAAAATAAAATAAACTCCAAATCAAAAGAGATTATCTAGTATTTCTCTACCCAACTAACAGAAGTAAGATTGATAAACTAAAGTAGGTTACTAAACAGATCTTTACAAACAAGAATAGACAATGTGCAAGTCAGGAAATCGGTTTGTTGGAGTTTCACTTGTCGTTATGGATTTAAAAGTTATCCAGATATAGTAGTTAATAGATTTAACTTGGAAAGACTACCAAAAGTAATATTTAGTAAGTAGTTGTGACAGCCAATCAGTACACTGTCATACAGTGGAATCTTTGTGAAATTTATTATTTTATAAGAAAAGTTGTTCATGCACATACCACATTAAGCCAGAAACAAGAATACTGAGAGTCCTGAAAAAGTACAGTGGTTTTGATACTGTTTTGCCAGCTAGTGTTGCCTAGTTTTTGGCATATTTATTTTTTACTTCTTCGTGCAGTCTAAAGGGCATATTCCTCATCTAATGAACTACTACTGATTTCCTAATATCCATTCATCTTTCACAAAAGATTTATTTGTAACTGTAATCCATGCTGAGAGCACCTAGTCTGTGCTAGGTGTATCTTGTGTACACATTATGTACACATTTTAAAGTAATGCCCTGATTAGCTAGTATCATCTCGGTCTATGTAGTATTCAGAATGTTAACTGTACATGTAGAAAATATTAATGAAAACTACTACAGTACTTCATAATATTCTGAAACATATATTACTTTTTATGAAGCATTAATGCCAAACTTAAAAACTGTCCTATTAGACACCCATCAGTATAGCTAGAGGATAAGACCCAGAATCCAGAAGCAGGTACAAGAGAAGGAACTGGGGAAAACAATACTTCTCATTTCCAGATACTAGAAATGAAACCTACATAAAGATTTCTCCAGGAATTTCACCAGGTCTTTAGTTAGAAGGGTCATGCTATCACTGGCTAGCTGCTGGAAGGAAGAGAGAGTATTCTTTCCTTTCCTACTTTCCATAAAACACCAATTACTATAAAAGGATAGCTGGAGCTGTGCTGCTTTCTTCCTGTGCCTCAGGCTCCATTTTTAAAAATATTTTTCTCTCCCTGTATCTTGTCCATTGTGAATAACTACTACATTTTCCTGCTGTTAATAGTTTTGTCATATGTCTGCAACAATATAAAATAGATATTTCGTGTAACTTAAATGCTGGGTACAGGCTTCTAAAAAGCAGTAACTAGACTTGCAGTCTTGTTAGTTATGCATGGCTGCTGCTTGTTAAAGTGCTACTGTGCAAAAGCTGAAACACTGGAACTGCCTGCTTGCAGAACCAGGAAGACTATGCTGTCTGTATCAGTCAAATTTCCAAATGTAAGTTAGTAACACCCTTTACAACTGAAAAGATATAAATGTGTTTAGAGTTTTAAATGAAAGCTGTAGAAATTCGTAGCATAGGCCTTTATGGCCACCAGAGAAAACTGCTTGTTATCATTAGGAATTATGAGACTGCATTTTTTAAAAGAACTGCGATTGAAGTACAGAATTACATTTAAAAAAACTAAAAAGTATTGGACACCAAATGGTACAGTCCGGATGGTCACAGATAGAATACCACAGCAGAAGTTGACTGATAATCTTTTTCAAGTGTGCAAAGGGAAAGGAGTGGTCATTCAGATAATCATATGCTGAATTACTCATTTATGTAATTCAGGTAATCAAAAGAAAAGCAGACTTAGATAAAATAATAATCAACAAGCCTTATTTTTATAAACCAAAACCAATATCTTGATCTTGCAGACCTAAATTAAGTAAATACTACATCGTGTATATATTAAAATACA
>NW_020799091.1:28316836-28347139 GCF_003259725.1 Athene cunicularia | reverse complement strand
TTTTTTTTTTTTTTTTTTTTTTTTTTTTTTTTTTTTTTTATTGTTGTTTTTCTTTTTCTTTCCTAGCGTAGCAGGAAAGTGTCTTTGTTCTGTGAAAATTAGTGGAGGCTTTAAAAAGTGCTCGTCACGATTGACTGGCAGGAGGATATATAGTGCAAATAATGACAGCCCTTAGCAAAAGAAATACAGTAACCTGGGTTTGGATAGCGGTGTCCCAGCGACGACTTGTCTTTTCCTGTTTGGTTTTGGAGATTTTTTTTAATTTGATTTCTTTTTCTTTTTCTTTTTATTTTTTCTTATTTTTTTAAAAAAACCCTTTATTTCAGAGTTGTGGCCAGGAGCAGGGGGGTGTCATTTCAGAAATGCCCCCGAGCCGCCCCTGGACGGAGAAGGGGCTGCCGGGCACCGGGGCTGCGGGCACGGGGAGCTCCCTTCTCTCCAGTCACAAATATTAAGTTGCTTTCCCCTTTTCGTTCCGCAGTCCAAAGATTTGCCTGATAATAACTAAATCTCTGTGTCACGGCTCGCTTTAGTGCCAGGCTCAACATTCAGCTCATCACCTCGATGTCGAGTTTCTCAGCGCCCCGTTTTCGGACACCCTTTTCCTAGGAGCTGTCCCCAAGCCCATATTTTTATGTGTCCCCTCTGTCCCTCTCTCGCCCCAGTGGCACTGGAGTTACCGGTTTCGTCTCTTGTCAAACTTCACGGAGATTTGGGTGTAAATTTGTGTAGTTTGAGCTCTATGTTTGTCTATAGTTTGAGACTATGTTATCTTCCTATTTGGCATGATTAAATTATGCTATTTTAAAACTCGTCGTTAAAAGTACCAAAAGCAAATACTCGGCACCTTGGTACTTTTATTTCTCCCGGCACATCAGGGGTTATTTAACATACAGAAAGAAGCGAAGAATCACCTCCTTTTAGCAGAAGGTCAAGCTGTGCAATTAAGCAAAAACAGTTCAGAGAGTCGGGAAAAGCTGTAAAAAAGCAGCAACAACTGTTTGTTTTTCAAACGTAATAGCCTTTTGGACTCGAGGTAGCTGGTTCTTCTCATTTATTTTCTTGTCCGGGGAAGATACCGAGGTTCCGAGGGGCCCGATTCTGCTCCCAGGGCAGTTACCAGGGAGATGGTGGCGGGGCCGGGGGCCGGAGGGGGGGTCCTGGCGCTGGAGCCGTGTCTGCACTCAGCTCTTGGTCAGGCGAAGCGGGGTGGAGAGCGGCTGGCAGCCCGCTCCAGATCTGCTTCCCAGGCTGGTTTCGGCTTCCGGGAAAATGAGTAGTTACTGTGAAATGTCCACACTGCTCTGATGCAAACTGTCCGGTGTATTGGAAATATGTAAAGACAGAAACGATAATGAGGCCACCTCGAAAAGTAACTTCTGACTCCTTGAAAAGCAAAAAAACCCGCATTTCAAGACCTGCTAGTTAATGAGAGTAATTTCCATCCCGCTCCACTGAAACCAACCCGTGTGTGTTTGGGGGAATTTCAGACTGTCCTTGTCGGTCACCCTCGGGGCGCGGGGGAGCCCTGCTCTAACACCGCCTGTCCCGTGGTGCCTGGTACCGCCGAGGCGCGGTCCTCACTGCCCGCAGTTCCCCCGCGGGGCAGCGGGGTCTCCCTGCGGCCGATATTCGTTTTCCCCCGCTCCCCCCGTGCCCCCCTGTCCGCCTTGTGCGGGGCGGAGGGACCGGGGCCGCCGGCACCGCCACCCGCTGCCACCTGCGCTGCACTCCCCACTCGGGACGAGCAGTTCTGTAGGGCTGCAACTACTTTCAAGTCATTAGTACCTCTTAGGTTTTGTGTGAGGTTTGTTTTGTTTTGTTTTGTTTTTTAAATGGTTTCTCTGCACCAGCCTCTTATCTTTTTCTCGCAGACATCCGAGCCAGTGAAACCAGTGGGCGTGCAGGCAGTTGCGGCAGCTCGGAGATCTCTCTTTTCTCCCCCTCTCCTCTAAAAGCTGCAGTTAAAATGCTGGCAGTGTGGTGATTTGTCTCCGGTTGCTGCTGCTGGTCAGTATTTACCACCAGACAGTCATTTATCTCCCGGGTTCAGCTTATTAATTTTTTTCCTAGAGAAAAATGCAAATAAATTTGTGTTCGGCCATTTTCTGCAAACTTGACACCCCGAGCTGTGGATTTGTCAGTGCTCGCACTTTTCTGGGGGAGCTGAAGCGTTACTGGCGTTTCTCTGCGCACAGTAACTCTGCAAACACCACAGCAGGGCTGCAGAGCAACTCGTGGGTCCCATCGGCAGAGCCCCTGGCTCCTTGTCCCGTCCCTGTCTCTGTGGCAGTGGCCGTGAGCCATCCCGGGGCACGATTAACCCTTCCCGTGGCCCTGGGACTGTCACCGAGAGGTGCACTCGCCGAGTCCCTCCGTTTCGTGCCGCCTGGCTGGTACACGGGTGGAGAGCCTTGCCCTAAGGCAACCCGGGGGAGGAAGATAGGTGCCGCGGAGGAGCTGTGGAAGTGCGGGGATTGTGCTGGTGCTATGCTGGGACAGTCTGCGACTCTGCTGGGAAAATTGTGGCAGCCTGGCACAGTCTGGGACAGCGCTGGGACAGTTAGGATAGTGCTGGGACATCCTGGGGTGGTGCTGGGACTGTCCTGGCAGTCTGGGAGAGTGTTGGGATAATGTTGGGACACTTGGGACTGTCCTGGGACAGTTGGGATAGTGCTGGGGTATCCTGGGACGGTGCTGGGACTGCCCTAGCACGGTCCGGGACGGTGCTGGCACAGTTAGGGTAGTGTTGAAACATCCTGGGACGGTGCTGGGGCAGTGCTGGGCAGGCTGGGAGAGGGCAGCGCCAGGGGAGCGAGCAGCCGAGCCGGTTCGGGGGTGCAGGGGAGGGCAGGGAGGGGGGCAGCTGCCTGCAGCTCCACTGCCGCACCTGGGGCCGGGCCGCGGCGGGGCTGAGCCTCGGCCTCGCTTTCCCCCGGTTCTAGCGGAGACCGCACCGGGGACAGCCGCTGCCGCGGCCCCGGCCCCGGGGACGGGCTGGCCTGCGGGACCTGGCCCCGGGCTCTCCGCCCAGCTTTGCCGGGGCTTCTTCCAGCCAGCCGCCGCCCCTCCCCGGGCTCGCCGGTGACACGGGGCTGCCGTGCGGCGGCGTTCAACAAGTGTCCGTATCCCTCATCTCTTCCATGTGAAAAACAGTATCTGGCCCCCAAAAATCTAGCATCCACCCCTCTGGCTTCTCTGCAGCTGCACCCAATACACCCTGTGGTTTCCTCCTTCAGTGTTTGGTTTGGTTTGGTTTGGTGTTTGGTTTTCGCCTCCTGGAGACACCGGTCCGGCCATGCCGGTGACCCGGAGCGGCACCACCGGCGCTTCCCCCTCCAGCTCGGGCGCGACCCAAAATGCTCCAGCTAACAGACCTCGTTCTTCCCGGTCCTTTGTGGTGGCAGAATCGGGCCCGTTAGCTGGAAACTAAAGGGCAAAAGACAGAAATAAAAAGCTTCCATAAACTTTTTCTAATTTTTTTTTTTTTAAAAAAGCAGAGTTATGTTTGCATCTCAGACATGGCCTTTTAGAACTCGCAAGCAAGCTGAAAGCTGCTGTAGCTTATGTATCTGTGAGCGTGGGACAACAGTTCCAGGAGAACAATTTAGATGGCTTATACAGAGTTACATCAAAGATACCAATACTCAGCTATTGATATTGAAAATTATTTGCCCTTTGAAATGCCAGTGGCTCCGAAAGGATGTTTTCTTCATTACTTTTGCTTAGAAATATAAAATCAGTTTTCTTTTGGACATGTGCATTTAGTGGACCAAATTCATTAGAGATGTGTTTTTTGTACAATCCCACGGGACAACTTTAATTGCCGGTGAAATTTTATTTGTCTTGGCAATGTAACAGTGGGGATTTGACTCATCAAGATATAAATTAAGAGTAAATAGATGAAAAAATGTTCCTCTGCATACATCTGAATGTATATTTCTTCATTTTAATAGATTAATTCATATTACTTCTCAGTCATAAATTAAAAAGTCTCCAGAGGGAATTCAGGGAAGAGTAACCAAAATTATTAGTGTACTAAAGGGCTAATGTATGGAGAAATTTTGTTCAATATCTGTAATGTACATCTGCATAGATACAAATGAAAGTAGTTTGGGTAGTGAAATGTATGAGTCTGTGGCTGGGGAGGTTTGCAGCATGCAAATATAATAGTACTGCTCCTGCTGAAGTGCTCACTCATACAGCAGTGCTCAATGCTTAAGGACAATCCTAGGTTCCACCCTAGAATTCAAACTGGTTTGGAGTTGTTGCTTCAAGGTATGCAAAGTCTAGAGAGAAATGAGATTTCAGAAGCGTCACATGCCTGGCCTGTGTATCACCTAACTCCGCCCAACTTAATATGCAACTATGTATTTGTCACTCTTCTGAGATTCCAGATTTTCTCACGTATTTCACAGCAAATTGAAGCACTTGATATGGGACTTTGCATCCTATCTTAGAGACTAGGACCCTGAAGTCTGGATATGGTAGCATTTAGCTTATAGGTACCAGTTATGTCTCTTTTTCCTTATATTGAAGTCACTCTTCCCCACAAAGAAACAAAAGAGTGTTGCGGAAAACATCTGAAGGAGAAGAATGCGTCCTCAGGATTAGCATTTCTTCACTTTAACAGGTATTTTAATTTTTTTTTTTTTTTTTTTTTTTTTACGTCCTGTTCTTGTTTGTATGTTGCCTATTTGGCTTATAAGCTTACTTGGGTAAGATAATTTCAAGACAGTCCAGAAACCTTCTGACTTGCTATTAGTAATTCTGTATATCAATTTACAGTGACTATGGAGAGTTGTAGCATGCTTATAAAATGTGATAGTCATGTCATAGCCATGATGGCCTAAGGATGTAAGCAAGGCTGATAAAAATTACAAAATGTTATAAGAAAAGGAAGTCTTGAAGTCTTGTTATTAAAAGCATGTCAGTGTAATATGATATTCAGAAAGTATTTGCTCATCACAAAATACTTATTTTAGTAAATACAGCTTGGCTTTTATTACAGCTCAAGTGACTGGTTCAACTACATGTGACACTATAAACACTGTAAGTTAACAGAATCAGTACATCTTTGTTTGGACCCCACATTCCATAGGTAACACAACCATTTCTAATTTACCTCTGGTACAGATTTCAGGAAACAGATCAACAACACCTAATTCACTGCCCAGAAGTCTATTTAATTCAGAAACTTTGGCAAAGTTTTCTACTTGAGACTCTCATCCATCTGAGAGCATCTTGAATTTTTTGGTGCTTGGGTAGCTCATATGGAACCACAGGCCTGGATCCCCAAATGCCATTTGGGATCCTTGGGCATCTGACTCCTGTTTAAGTATTTCTTAATAGGTAATAGGAGGTAAATATCTAAGTAGCTTTAGATTTTGAGTCTCATTTTTTTCTTAAGCATTAATATCAAAGATGTCTCATTGCACCTGTAGATGTACATTTACTAGAAGGTAACACTGCCCAAGAATATCCTGATTCTAATGATGGTATTTCAGCTGTTGTGGTCTAGTGTCCTGCACTGAACCATTAGAGAATTGGGCTCTGTTTGGTAATTGTCAGGAGGTGGGAGAATTGTAGAAGTAAATCTCTTAGCTCCTGATAACAGGAGAGAAGCATCAGTCTGTTGAAAAGGTATTTAGAGCCTCCAAGGGTAATCCCATACAACTTCACTTGGAAGGAAAAAGAAGAAATCTCAGAAGCAGTGGAAGAGAGTATGGGAGGGTAAAAGTGAAAAAAAGTGGGGTGGGAGGGCACAGCAAGAGTGAGAAGAGGAAGGCATGTATCTGAGATATCCAGGGTCCTATATAAATCAATATATAACTGGGCAACTTATGTAATGATCTCAAAACTCATATTGTATCTAATATGACAATAGAAAGAATCATAGTTGAGGGGTTTTCTCACAACTATGGGTAGGTGTAAATTTTGTGCCTCTCCAGTAGAAATTAGTTTCAGTTATGCTAGAACCATTCACTAATGCAGTGCCACTCAGAAGGACTTAGAGCAGTTATTATGTCTTCATAATAATTTTGAGGAATAAATTACTTTCTGTTGTTGTCATAATTATAAGTTATTTTCGTTAATTTATTAATTTATTTCTAAATTTGGATGGCTACTTCAGGAGCAGGTACAGTATAGAACATACATCTGACCGACTGGCCTGTCTCAACATCCCAGGAAAATCAGCTGCTTGCCCACCTCATGCCAAGTGTGAGTGAAGAAATGGGCCTTGTGTGGTCTTCCAAAGCTCAACAGGTTGTGGGTCAATCAAGGGCTTCCTATCAGACAGGAAGAAATTTACACAGGGGCCTTCCCATAACAACAGATGCCTTCCCAGAAGCCCTCACAGAGGAATTATAATTCATAGTACTCTTCCTGAATGTGTTTTATCATGCAGAAGGCAATTACATGGAAATAGTTAAAAATATATAGGCTATTGATATCACATGCGTGTGCACGCTAATTTTATCGGCTGATTGAAGAAATGAGATATGGCTAATTAGCAGAATTAGGTTTTTTCATCAGTAGCTCTGAGTGTTCTCTTGCCAGAATTGCTGCCCTCAGACAGGTTTCTAGAATACATACATGCAATTACCACCTTATTACAAAAGTCATACTGGGAAAGTTTGTCATAGTCTCTACTCCTTCCTTTTGGAGCCCTAGATCTCTGAGGAAGGAAAATAAGCATGACATGTGAAAACCCCCTAAAGTTTGTACTTGATATTTTAACTTCCCTTTGCAAGGCAGCTGCTGCATTTGCACGTGTGGGAATCTGGTGAGCCACACAATCTTAGGCTGAGGATTTCTATTCACTAGGGATTAGCTGAACTGTTTTCCTAAATCAGTCACCAGATCTGGATTCCAAATTAACAAAGTGGTACTGAGCAATAATGTAGACTCTAGGTAGCAGCTTTGCAAATTTATTCAGTGAAAGCATTATAAAAGCAAGCTGTCTAACTGCCTTAGCTTTAGTGCAGTGAACTCTGAGAACTAGCGGATTTACTGAATTTATAACAAGTAAAAAGCTCAGGTTCATTCAGCTCCAAGGATGCTGAATGAGAAATGCTGGTCTTTGCACAATTACTCTAAACCCAACTACTTGTAACGAAAAGTTTAGAAGATGCAGAATGACTGTAATCTAGAAAACAGTGTTAGGATGGACCTCAGAGATCACTGAACATCTCTCTATGTCCTGATGACCCGCTATTCTTCTGACTTTACCATTTTTCTAGTCTGTCCCTAAAGACATCCAGTGATGGAGATTTCACACAGCTCTCATGCAATCCATGCCAGTGTTTAACCGTCCTTCATGTTGGAAGTCTTTTCTTGGTGTGTTTTCTGTAGTCATCTGTAGACTAAACCATACCAGTCCTTTTGCGTTTTCTTCATAGGTGTCTTGGGTTTTTTTGACCTCTGACAATACTTATCTCTCTTTTCTGAACTCTGTCCAATTTCTCTTTTACCATACCTCAAACTGGACTCGGTATTCCAGCTCAGAGCTTGCTGCTGCTGAGGGAGCAGACAACTCAAGATGCCTAAAAGCTGTCTTCATGTGTCTCACTATGGGGTTTCCTTTTTTTTTTTTTTTTTTTTTTTTTTTTAATTTCAGCAGCATAGTTGATTATATCCTGGCTGTGCTCCCCTAGCTCTTTTATATGAGGCTGCTGTCTTACCAGTTCTTGCCTAGCCTGTATTTGTGCTGTGTGAAAGGAATGTGTGTATGTCCTTATTGATTTGCCACATATTTTTAAGACTATTTCTCCAATTTGTCAAGATAATCTGAATTTCAGTCCTAACTTCCACTGAGCTGGCAGCCTCTATTAGCATTGGATTATCTGCAGTAACGAATAAGCATATTTTATCTTCCCTCATTTGGGTTGTTAATGGAAATATTGAGAAGCCCCAAATTTAGCACAGATTCCTGGGGAATCCCACTCTATAAATCCTTGTATTTCAATGTGTAACCATTGATAAATGCTTCTAGTGAATGACTTCCCAGCCAGTTTGTACTCATCCTATACTATTTTCCTCTAAACTGTGTTTCTCTGTCTTAGGTAGAAGAATAATACATGTCAGTGTCAAAAACAGTCAAGATATGACACCTCCTGCTTCTCCCATCTGTTATCCTGTTGCAGAAGGAAACTAGATTAGTATGTCACCACCTAGTTTTATCCAGGAAAGACTATATACACTAAATTCAAGTCTTTATGAGGCCTGGAGCAGCAGTTCCCAAACTATGGCCTCAAGTCAAGGCACTGCCTACAAGGGGAGGCACTAAGCTGGCTGAAATCAAACTGGAGAAGTGGGGCTTACAAGCTGAAGTGCATCTGTCAGGGTTAACGTGGTGTCACAGTCTGGGCAGTGGGGCTGCTAGAGCAATCTGATCTGACACACTGTCCTAGGGCCTTTTCCATTCATCTTTTCTACAGGGGAGTATGGTGTCTTGAGACACTAGTGTTTGAGCCAAGTGACATTCAGATGCTATTTGTGGCAAAAAAAAAAAAAAGATTTGATCTCTGGAACACACCAAAAGAAAAATATACCATTAAAATTTGACTTTCGTTTGGATATATGATGAAAATGTACAGAAGATGTCCTGACAGGAGGAACTACAACATGCAGCCAGTGATCGGAAACCTACGGTCATTAACTTGATCTCCCTTAGTAGGGCATGCCAAGATGAAACAAATGTTAGGGAAAACTTGATATACATTAACATAATTTATCTTTAGAAGTGTACAGCATACACCATGTCACATCAGCCTTTATAATCAGAAGAGAGAAGTAAGTACTTAGAGTATATAATTCTTCTAGTCTGTTTTAGAGAGGAGTTGAACCCACAAACACACATTTTATTGAGCATGATCTGACAGGTCAGATATAGACATCTGTGTTTTATATATCTAATGTAGAGTTATACATCTTTTGCTTTTTGTGTCAAATGCATAACAAACCACTTTGAGTCTATTTATTGTTATGGAAAGAGGGGCAATATCACCACACTGGGCATGCCCTGTTAATTTGAACTTTAGGAAAACTTGATATCAGCAGGGCACTATTTAAATGTACTATATCTAAATGCCTCCAATTATAACACCAAATATAAGCATAAGCTTCTAATCTACTGGGTATATTACTTCTTTCATAACTGTGATCACTTCTCTTGTAGCCTGGTTAAGAACTGCAGGTGTAGATGGAGCCTCTTCTAGCCCTGAAAAAAAGTCTTAAGAAAAAGAAAGGCTTTATGGCTCACATAAGGGAGTTTCTATTAAGAAATAGAATGTGCCATTGTCACAAAGCACAAAAAGCTTGTACCTGTGAGACATGGAAGTTTATCTCAATAGATTTCTAATGCAGATTTACTAAATAGTATTAAACACCTGTGCAGATTATTCAGAGTGTAAATCCCATACCATGTAGTTCACCTCACTTGGTTGATCCAGATTAATTTTCTCAAAGCTCCTTGTCTAGACAAATCCTGAGCATGTTTTTGACCTGATCACAGAGCTGAACTGTCTGTGTTACAGTATCTGTGGATCCAGATGGTGAGTGCCACTGATGGAGTTTCAGAAGACAGTGCCTGTCCCAGAGCCACTGGCTTCTACATTGTGACTTTAGGGTTATAGAAGCCAAAAATGGCATGTAAATTTTACTGTAATCTGATACCTCTGATGATCTTGTTAATTTATAAGGTCACAAATATTAAAGTCTGGTAGCATGTGTGACTACTCTTTTAGGCTTGGCATATAAAAGCCCAGCATACTGAATAACAATTTTGAAGGGAGTTTTCCTAAGGCACAGAGAAGAGCCATTGTATCTATCCAACTATAGCCGTATGCAGAGAATGAGACACACCATTTATGCTAGACTTTTTCCCCAGAGTTCTATGACGCAGATAAGAATGTCTGTCTGAAACTGAACCATGAAATTCAATTGAATTCTAAAACTTGGTAAAAATGTCTAAGAAATAGTAACAGTAACAAGATAATTCATTGCAGAAAGGAAGAAGCATAGGCAGGTGAATCCCACAGACATGCAAAAGAATACTTGATTTTAAAATGTTAATTGCCATGTTTATACTTCTCCACCTCCTGAACATTGCTTTGCTGGAAGGCTCATTAGTATTGCCATAGGACCCCGCAGAAGTGGTGGGTATATGCTTGGGCCATCTAGAACAAATTCGAAGTCTTTTTTTTTGACCCTGGGCATAAGATCATTGAAATGTAATGCCGGAAAGTTGCCTTAATTCAGTGCAAATGATTGGCATGGTTTCTGAGAAAGATACGTGGTTTTGTGTTAGATGGTTATGAAGTTGCAGTTTTCATGGTGATCCCCTTCCGTGACATCCCCCAACCCATCTGTTTTGAAAAGGTCAAAGATGAGATCATACTTTTGGGTCTGTGTTAACATTATTCCGCAGGGAAGTCACTGAAGAAAATGAAAGTGATCTTGACATATGACAGAAATAACACTGCTGCATTCTTTCAAGTTTTCTTTGGTATATTTGTTTCAGGGAATTTACAGGCAACTTAAAAAGATACAAAAGTACTGCATGAAATTGCATGCACAGTTTTGTATCACTATTTGCTATATAATATATTTACTATGCTAAGTAATTGATTTGACTGTAAATGTGAGTCTGATTTTTATACATTAAATAATGAAATTGCTCCATTTGTATTTACAGATTCAACTATAATATTGTTATTCACTTTTTAAAATTTGCAAGTGGTATGCCCCCTTTTTCCCCCCAGGAAGACAAATATGGAGAAAGCTGAAGTACTCATTAGGTTTTTTTCCTCAGTTTTTGATGGTAATATTCATTCCCACCTCTCTCAAGCCCTTGAACTTCAAGGCAGGGACTGGGGGAGCAAAGTCCCTTCCAGTGTAAGGGAAGATCAGGTTTGACACCACCTGAGTAACCTGAACATACATAAGTCTATGGGACTTGATGAGATGCATCCCAGAGTCCTGAGGGAACTGACTGATGTAGCTGACAAGCCACTCTCCATGATATCTGAAAAGTCATGGCAGTCAGGTCAAGTCCCTGGTGTCTGGAAAAAGGGACACATCACACTCATTTTTAAAAAGGGTAGAGAGGACGATGCTGGTAACAACCAAGTCAGCCTCACCTCCAGCCCTGTAACATCACAGAGTGGATCCTTCTGGAAGATATGTCAAAACACATGGAAGACAGGGAGGTAATCTGAGATAGGCCAACATAGCTTCACAAAGGGCAAGTTGTGCCTGATTATTTTAGTGGCCTAGTACAATGGAATGACTGCCTCAGTGGACAAGGGAAGAGCTACGGATGTCATCTACCTGGACTTTTGTAAGTCCTTTGATACAATTTCCTACAACATTCCTACCTCTAAATTGGAGAGAGATGGGTTTGGTGGGTGGACTGTTAAATGGATAACAAATTGGCTGGATGGCCATGTCAGAAGAGTTAGAGTCAATGCTCAATGTGCAAGTGGAAACCAGTAATGAGTGGTGTCCCTCAAGGGTCTGTACTGGGACCAATAATATTTAGTATCTTCATCAGCAATATAGACAGTGGGATTGAGTGCACCCTCAGCAAGTTTGCAGATGACATCAAGCTGAGTGGTGCAGTTTATTCACCAGAGGGAAGGGATGCCATCCATAGGGACCTTGATAAACTTGAGGAGTGGGCCCATGTGAACCTCATGGGGTTCAACAAGGCCAAGTGCAACATCCTGCACATGGGTTGGGACAATCCCTGATATCAATATAGACCGGGAGATGAATAGATTAAGAGCAGCCTTGTGAAGAAGGACTACGAGATACTTGTTGAAGAAAAATTGGACATGAGCTGGCAATGTGTGCTTGAAGCCCAGAAATCCTATCATATCCTGGGTTGTATAAAAAGAATCATCACCAGTAGGTTGAGGGAGGTGATTCTTCTCTTCTACTCTGCTCTTGTGAGGCCTCACCTGGAGTATTGTATCCAGCTCTGTGGTCCCTGGTACAAGACAGACATAGATCTGTTGGAGCAGGTCCAGAGGAGAGACATGAAAATGATCAGAAGGCTGGAAGACCTCTTCTATGAGGAAAGGCTCAGAGAGTTGGGGTTGTTCAACCTGGAGAAGAGAAGACTCCAAGGAGTCCTTATTTGGCCTTTCAATATACAAAGGGGCCTTGTAAGAAGGACAGAATGAGACTGTAGTGACAAGGAGAAGGGGCAATGGTTTTAAACTGAAAGCAGGTAGGTTTAGATTGGACATAAAGGGGAAGTTTTATATGATGCCAGTGAGACACTGGCACAGGTTGCCCAGAGGAGTTGTGGATGCCCCGTCATTAGAAGTGTTCAAGGTCAGATTGGATGGGGCTCTGAGCAACCTGATCTAGTGAAAGATGTCCCTGTCCATGGCAGGGTAATTGGACTAGATGGTCTTTAAAGGTCTCTTCCCACCCAAACTATTCTATGATTCTATTTTTAAAATGTGGTTATTTAAAAGAGGATTTTTTTTTCTCTTAAGAATAGGTCAATATTACTGGCTGGTGCTATTTAAAAGAATGAGATAAGTCAGGGTGTCCTAATTCTGGATATGTCACACTGTTGTAGTCAAAGGCAAGTCATATTTTTACTTCTGTATGTCTAAAATGGGTTGTTATCACAGAATTGTAGAAAGCAATGCTAGAGCAGATCTGAGGTCATCTACTCCTTCCCTCTGATCAAGTCTGGATTAAATATACCTATATTCTTCTTAACAGATATTTGACTAACCTGCTTCCCAAGACTTCCAAGAATGGAGAATTCAGAACCTCTCAAGGTGGTTCACTTTAGTGTTTAATCATTTTAGAAAACTCCTTTTTGACATGTGCAATTACATCTACGAGCGTGATCTGAAACCTGAATCTCTTTTGCTGCAAGTTAAGCCCATTGCTACCTCTTCTGGATCTTGACTTGAAAAAGCTTGAGAATTAACTTATTTTTCTTGACCTCCAGCCATTCGTGCACCTTTGCTTTTATTTTCCTTCTTTCCTGAGGTGTAGTGCCCAAAGCTGGATGCAGTGTAACCTGTCCCAAGCAGAATGGAAGGATTCCTTCATATGCCTTGTCAGGTGTACATCCCGTCATATTATGACTGCTTTTTTTCATAGCCAAATGACACTGTTGATTAATCTTCATTCATTTTTTTCTCAGAACTGCTCCTTAGCTTATCATCCCCCACTCTTTATGTGCTACCTAAGTGTAGAGCTTTATTCTTGTCTCAGTAGAATTGCTTCTCATTTTCAGACCATTTCTCCATTTTGTTAAGATGATTTAGTTCATTGTTAAGTTAGTCTGGAATATTCACCTATCTGCCAGTGAGAGTTGTGAGGCCTGGGAGAGATTTTAGATGCTTACCATTTGGGTAAATGTAGGTGTCCACACGTGAGTTGGGTGTCTGAATGCCCTTTGTAGTCAAACTACTCAATACAATCAATGGAGCTTAGAGACAATTCATCTCACTCTTATGTAGACATGTACATTTGGTCAGCTGAACAGATCATTCATTGTACCCTTCATCATTAATTAATGTTAATTCAGTGTAATCATGTCAAAGGAGGTCTGTAGGCCTACTCCAGCTTGATATTACAGTAATTTTATAGCTTGTGCAGTAGGAACTGGAAGTAGGAGCCCCAATTATGCTTTTCTTTCTCATCTCTTTATTCACAAGGGACAGGTCTGCCTCTTACTTGCCTAGTCTTAGTTTTTAATTATGAAAATATTAAGGAGGAATCTTGTTACAAAGCGAGAAAAAAAGCTTATTTTTTCTTCGAGTCTGTTAAACCACAAAACATATACTTTCTCTGTGCAGGACTCCATCCAAGGGTGAAAAGCAGCCCCAAACTCTGAAAATCTCTACCTTTTGGTTTCTTGGCAAAGAAATAGATCAGCCCTAGTGTGTGCTTGGATATATTATTTAGGGATAGTTTGTTACTACTGTACTTCATAGTTGCTATATTTTTTTCTTACAATAGTGTTTCTCTGTGTTTACTGGTAAATAAATAAAACAGTAGTTAATATATGTGCAATTTCTTTTAATGGCCATCTTTATGAAATTCACAGGCTTTAACCCATATGTGAAAGAATTATGGCCATAATCTATGTTCTGCTCTTGAGAAATCGCTGCGTTCCTTCCAAATGTGTAGTCTGACATTCACTGTGAATGCCCCGAGAAGACTTGGGAGTCAAAATTGTTAGTCTTCATAATGTGGAAGACTGTGATGGCAATATCACCTTCTAGGTGCATCTGTGCTGTAAGGCACAAATGTTTTCCTCTTCTGAAATACAGATAGGCTGGGATTCTTCTAATCTAAATGCAGATGTCTGCAATATGGTTGGTTGTATCTAAGCTTGTCACCTTATGTATATAGTTAATGGAGAGAGTAGGTAATTCTGGGGTATTATTCATCTGACCTGTTTTTGACATTTCCTTTTTGTTGAGAAGAACCACTTGTTAGAAGTGTCTGTTTCTGTTCTCTGGTGTCCTGTTAATGAGAGGGCTGAGGCCACCCACTGTCATCAGCTGCACCCAAAACCAGTGTTTCCAGAAGACCAGCACTGCAGCAGCAGCCAGCTGTCACTGAGGCCCACAGAGAAAGGTAGGACATCTCTTAGCTGGCATTTCAGTCACCTTCACTGATACCAAACAAGAAAAGCCACAAAACACTGAGGCCGGCCAAGCCAGTGTATTGCAGCTGGCACTGCGACAGGCAGTGGAGGTTGTACTCTCAGGGGCAAAAGCATAACTAAGTTTAGTTTTTAGATCTTCAGTATCTTCCCAGTCACCGATGAAACTGTCATCTGCGAGGAACATAATGTCCCAATATTTTTGCCTGATACTATATCCACATCTCCTCCTTCTGCCCCTGATGGTATTGTTCTCAGATGATGCCCCTGGACTAGTTTCACTCTAGAAGTGCAAATCCCCATATCTCTAGGGAGAAAGTCCTCTCCTTGGCTTCCTAAATAGAAAGTATTTTTCATCATAGGTTACAGTGAGGAGCTACAATCCAACCAATCCTTCTGGTGTCTTTGCTGTCAGGAAAAAATGATCTATCAAAGCCCATTTAGTGGGCACTTCAGCCAGACACTTGTGAGTGCTGATTCTTTGTTATTTTCTCATTATGTGGTTCCTAGGTTTCCAAAGGTCTCGACATACATTCTCTACCAATAAGAAAAAATCCCTCCTCATGAGATTTAAGCATGTTACTTTTATCTTTAATGGAGCCATGTTTGAGTGTCTGTCATCATGTTCACTAAATCATCTGTCAATGAAATCCACATTTTTAGTAGCCGTTACCTCAGCTCAGGGATAAATAAAGTTCTGACTTTCATGTCTAATCCTCCATATTATTTTCAGGTGGATAGTGTGACACTGAGGCCACATCTTAAATTTATTCTAAAGGTGGTTTCAGATTTCTTATTAATCAGTGTATCCACTTACCAATATTTTTTCCCATGACCCAGTTGACTGGTAGAAGGATCAAAATGTTGATCCTTCTTGAACATACTGCCTTAGACAGACAAAGCTCTTTTGCAAATCTGAGATGCTCTTTGGTCTCAAACAGCCTTTGTTGTTCAGGATCAAGTCTAAAAAGACGTATCATCAACTTCAAACTCATTCAAAATGAGTTAGCAGACTGTATCAGAGCCACATTTGATGTTACCGATTAGATCCACCAACCCATCTCAAGGCATATACAACTAGAGCACAAGGTACTGCCACGGCATGTGCTGGCAGAGTTCCAGTAGCTGAGAGCTGTAGAGACGCCACATGATCACTGATACTCATGTTTGTGAAGCAGTGCTTGTGCTGGTAGCAGAAAGGCTTGAGGGACACTGAATTTTCAGTCCTCGTTTCAATGAATAGCTCGTATTTACTGGTGTGACTGCACTCCTAGTGTGAAACACCCAGAAAGAGTTTCACAGGTGCCAGAAGCTGAAGGAGGAAGAGTGGCTGTGTTTGTAATTCTTTGGTATGTTTTTTGTGTGTAGCTCCCACAACCAGCCCTTCTGTTCCCTGGGTGGAAGGCTTGTCAGATGGACTGAGAGCTGCTGAAGAACTGGGTGGTGATTTGTTTACACGCTTGTGGGATGAAGGTGAGCAAGTTATGCACACACCTTTTTGTGGACACATAGCAACATTAGAAACATTTAAAGAGACATATCTATTCAGAGTGGGTTTTACCTGCATAAAGCATCCTGAAGTATCATAGCTACTACAAGGTTAGTAACTGTCTATATTGTTCCTTGTAAAACACTTGATGTGAAAGACAGTGCTAAATCTTTGCCGGGTATTCTCGTTGTTATTATTAGCAGCAAAGAACCTGTGGTTGCTAATGCTATTACTAAGTCATGAGCTTTTTCATAGGAATTAGACCTCATTAGAAATCAGAAGCAGGATTTGTTTTGTGTGCTGCTAAATTTTCTTTATTAAACCCAGTGATATATAGTATGATTACATGCCAACCCACAGAAGTCCTTCAGAGTTGTTATTTTAAACCTGTATCAATGAACAGTTTATTCTGAAGCCTTTCCAATGTGTGTGCATATGTATTATATACATATATACTCTCTGTCTATATATGTAGTGACAAAGCAAGTAGTTTAATACATTTTATGGGTCCAGCCTGGAGTTCTACATGCATGAACTTGTGTGTGGTCAAGGAGGCTTGCATATTTTTGAACTCTAAGTTGGCCTAATAAAAGATATCAGACTACAGTGCTTGCTTTGTCAACCCTGTTTTGCTGGTTCAAAATGACTTGCAAGATTAATTTTCATTTTTTAACATAAAAAACCAAGAAAAAGAAGTGTTTACTTACTGCAAGGAGTTGATTCCGTGTTAATGACTCTGAAGGTGGCTTGTACACAAGGTACAGATTGTTGCCAATTTGATGTATATTCATGTTACAGAATATGAAAATGTGAAGTTATACCATCTTGAGGATTTTGTTTTTATAAGTAGGATTGGTTAAAAAGACCTTTAAGTAATCATACTCTGTGTTTGATGGTGGAAATTAGTATGAATGTTTCTGGCACGGGAATGATGTGATGTGGTTATGCGTTTCTGTTTTCACTGCCGGCTCAATATTGGCCTTTTACAAATACAGATTACCATGTCGATGGAAGGAATTTACAGCTTTGGCCCCCTTGTCTCACTCTTTCAGAGCAGCATTTTTTGTACTTTATGTTACATATCCTCCCAACTGTATTTTTCTGACAGAAAAAGGAAATGTCTGTGGACTGAGATCCTGAAAACGTGTGAGCTTTACTATTTAATGGGATGAAATGAGTATTATTTCTCACTTACCTTGATTTCCTGTGGGGTGAAAAACTTGCTCCTCTGAAATCAGTAGCAAACTTTCTGCTGAGTACGACAGGATGGAGAGTTCATCAGTGATCCTTTACCAGCTAGTGATGTTGCATACTGGAAGCTCAGAAAAAAACCAACCACTTAATAATAACAATAGTGGAAAGAATACTTTAAAAAACCCCCAGGATTTAGAACTGTCAAATAAAATCCATAAACAAAATCCAAGCATAATGCAAAAGTTATACTTATGATCTGTTTAATATTATTAGTTTTGGGGCCTCACAGCCCGGACAGTTAGAGCTTCAAGATCCGTTTGTGTTATGTGGGCTGTTGCACTACATCCCTTACTTACCTCATCTTGTGGGCAAGGAGCTGCTTGCTCTGACTTCATGGAATTGCAGCTGTATTTGTAGAGTGCTCTTGTCCTTTGGCACTCTGTCCCCTGTATATTAATAGGGCTTGAATGCACCAGCATTTTCTCTGGAATCAAACTTCAAAATTTGTCTTTAATCCTGATGCAATGCATATTCAGAATTTTTTCTTTTCCTGGAGTTTAGTTCCAGTGGAAAACATACTTGACTGGTGCTCCCACCAGCCAGCTGCGGTTTATAACAATAATTAACAGTAAGATACTGCAGCAGAAATGGGGAGCAGAGAAATGCAGTCCAGCAGCTTCAGTTATGTGGTTCTGTTCACTTCTAAGGATTCCAAAGTGCTTAACAAACAATATTACAGGCAGGACAGGCAGCTCTGCCCATGATGAAGGTTTCCTAACGCTTCCTGTTATAAGATTCTATTTTTGTTTGGTTTCGGTTTTTTTTGTTTCAGAGCTTTGCCGAACTTAATCTATTTAGGCTAACTTATTTTCATCCTATGTCAGTAGCTAGGTTTGGGTATTTTTAAAAATTTTTGAATTGAAAAGTGATTGAACTATTTATAGGAAGAAAGCTGGTAAAAAATGTTTTTCTGCTTATGTAAAAAAAATATGACCCCTATAAATTTAAAAGATTTTGAAGCAAAGATGGACCTTTCTCTGCCTTTGAATCAGGTGTGTGCCTTTTGCCATCCTCACAGAGCCCTTCAGATTTGGTCAACTGTTTCAAGACATGGAAAAAACAGTTACCAAATATTCCATAGAGATTTACTAAAGCCTAACAGCAAATATTTCCAGAGATTTCATCTTCTCCGCCTCGCACAGCTCGTTCCCGTGATCAGACTTTCCATACACCGTCCTCACAGAATGACTGAGCAGTCACTAGCTGGGTGCACCAGAAGCCAAATCAGAGGCAACCCCTGCAGTACTGTCCCTGGGCATTAGAGCTGCAGTGATGCTATGCAGTGGAACTGAGAGTAGGGACTCTGTCCCTCCTGAGCTGGATTGCAACTCAGGACTCCCAAATTTTATTGTTTGTGTGCTGTTGCTAAGCCTCCAGCAGTTTCTCTTTGCCACTAGCCTGAATGCACATAGAGAGTTGGACAACCTCAACAAGGCCCTGAGCAACCACATCTAATGTTGAAATTAGCCCTGCTTTGAGGGGGGAGTGGGACCACATGACCTCCTGAGGTCCTTCCCAACCTGTTAGTCCATGGTTCTGTGATTCTTTGCTGTCCGTTTCTCTGTTAGTCTGTGTGGGCCTGAAGGCACCATCCTAGTTGATGGGTCTCTGTGGGTGTGATGCACATAATGGAATTAGTCCTTATTAGTTTATATTTAAAAACAAGTATATGCAAAACACCTCAATAAGATAGTATTCAAGCTATGTGGATAAATATCCAAAAATCATAGAACCATAGAATGGTTTGGCTTGGAAGGGACCTTAAAGATCACCTAGTTCCAACCCCCCTGCCATGGCAGGGACACCTTCCACTAGCCCAGGTTGCTCAAAGCCCCATCCAGCCTGGCCTTGAACACTGCTCTGGGCAACCTGTGCCAGTGTCTCACCACCCTCACAGTGAAGAATTTCGTCCTGATATCTAATCTAAATCTACCCACTTTCAGTTTAAAACCATTAGCCCTCGTCCTATCACTACATTCCCCGATAGAGTCCCTCCCCACCTTTCCTGTAGCCCACTTTAGGTACTAGAAGGCTGCTATAATGTCTCCCTGGAGCCTTCTCTTCTCCAGGTTGAACAACCTCAACTCTCTCAGCCTGTCCTCATAAAGGAGGTTCTCCAGCCCCCTGATCATTTTCGTGGGCCTCCTCTGGACCTGCTCAAGTAGGTCCATGTCTTTCTTATGCTGGGGGCTCCAGAGCTGGACACAGAACTCCAGGTGGGGTCTCTCAAGAGCAGAGTAGAGGGGCACAATCCCCTCCCTTGAACTGCTGGCCACACTTATCTTGATGAAGCCCAGGGTACAGTTGGCTTTCTGGGCTGAGAGCACAAATTGCTGGCTTATATTCAGTTTTCCATCCACTAATACCCTCAAGTCCTGCTCCTCAGGGCTGCTCTCAATCCATTCATTGCCCAGCCTGTATTTGTGCATGGGATTGTTCAAACCCATGTGCAGGACCTTGCACTTGGCCTTGTTGAACTTCATGAGGTTCGCACAATCCCACCTCTCAAGACTGTCCAGGTCCCTCTGGATGGCACATCCCTTCCCTGCAGAGTGTTGACTGCACCACACAGCTTGGTGTCATCAACAAACTTGCTGAGAGTGCACTCAGTCCCACTGTCCATGTCTCCACAAAGATGTTAAACAGCACTGGTCCCAACACCGACCCCTGAGGAACGCCACTCATCACTGGTCTCCACTTGGACATTGAGCCATTGACTGCAACTCTTTTGAGTTCAACCATCCAGCCAGAAAATGGTTTCTGCAGCCTCAGTATGCTTCTAACACATATTTGCATTGAAACACTGACTCCAGTTTTGTGATTGCATTGTGTTTTTTCTCATACGGCTTCCTCCCTATATCTATCATGGATCTACTCTAGAGATGAAGCAGCATTGAGAAGAATTGGTGGATGGTAATGGCAGAACTGTAGCTCACTTGTTGAGAGGGTGCAAGGTATCTTCTGAATGAAGCAGGGCATGGCAGAAAAAGAAAACAAGGTGTCCAGGTTAAGGTAGTTGAATTCTGCTCTGGAGAGCTGGACAGTATCCTTGCCTCTTCTACCATGCCCCTGTGTGGTAATGGGCACACATTTCCCAAGTAGTTATCAGTTGCCAAGAGATCCTTTTGGTTTGTGCCAGCAGTATCAGGAACAAGATGATTGTGCAAATGTCATTCATCAGTCGCAACTCTTTCTTTGGTAATGTCATGTATGACATTCCATCGAGTCAGGTTAGGTAATTGTTAGTTCCTTATATCTGTTTATTCTCTAATGTTCACCTTCTATTTATATTTACACATTATACTTAGAAATATTTAGAAGTTATTATTTGGCAATGAATTAGGCAAACTATCTCAAAAATCTCTGAAATTCATCAAAGTGTTCAGGCAGCATATGAGATTGTTTTTTCAAGCCTCAGCAGGCTTAATTAGATCCTGCAGTTCATTCATTTGCACTGAAGTCAATTGGAGTTTTACATGTGGAAAGTCTGCAAGATCAAAACTTATGCCCAATGGGCACATAGCTCTATAGAAGAAAACGTCAGCTCCGGATGGTAGTATTTCTGACTTCTCATCAGTTAGACTCTCCCCCCTCACTTTTTCTCCCTTTCTTAATTAGCTTTTCTTGCATTTTTATGTGAGTGGTTTTGAAAGAGTTCCTGGAAGAAAACTTGCTGCATATACTGTACATGTTTGCATTTACAGATCACTGCAATGGATAGGCAGATAAATACATAGATAGGATTTTCTGAGTTTGTGAAATATGTCGCATAATATAAAATCCTCTTCTAAGTCTGTTTTACCAAATATGTCAAATGATGTTTTGGGAATTATATTTCTGGAATATATATTCAGTGTTTCTTATTGCTGTTCTTGATCTATGCACCCTTGTTTGACAATGCCTTAATCTGTTCAATATAAACTGAATGAATAGCAGCATTTAAAAATATGGCTTCAGGGACTCCTTAGGAGGTTTCTTTGTAAGTATACATTTACTAGTTCATCTGTAAATTTATTTTATGAGGTGTTTAAACCTCAAGAAAACTGAAAAGCATAATATTAATGCCTGGTTTACATCTACTGAAGTCAATGGGAACTTTGCAATTGACTTTAATGGTAGCCTATGTCCTCTAATTATGAAAGTGGCAAGGATGATATACACGAAACCACAAGAAGAGTTTTCTGTTTCATCATATCCTATTCTGTTTGCAGATACATAAGCAGCGTACAATGTGTTTTTTTTTCTTGAATTAAACAATTCAGTGTTTGGACCTAATCCCGAACCACGTCACTACTTTAGGTGGTGTTTTGCTTCTCCAGAGATCACAACCTGCTCATTCTTTGTGTGGCTCACAAAGGTGACAAGGTAGGAAATCCAGCCAAATTTTCAAAAGGCTTTGCAAATTATGCTTCTGGTTTTGATTTGACATCTGCCCTATGGTATGAGTAATGGAAGAAGTTGATGAAGCACTTTTTTTCCTAATTGTCTTGTTTTTTTTCATGTGATCAATTTTGACAAGGTTCCTGGAAATGCACATTGTATCTGTAGCACATATGTACGTGTTTTCCCTTAAGGTTTGCTGAAGTGTGGTAGAAAGTTTCCATCATGCTATTGTAATCCCAGGCATCATTTTCATATCATTTTAGTGAAAGTGAGTGAGGGTACACCACAACAAAAAAAGACTCCCAGAATTCAGCTTTTTTTCTGTTAGTGTAACAAGCGCAACAGTCTGAACAGGCTAGATCTGGTAAGTAATTTGTAGTAGTAAATAATACTAGACGAAAATTCCCACAAGCTTCTTGTTGAGTCTGCTTCAGAGGTGTTACTTATTTTGTGGCTGAAATGCTGGTCTTGCTTCACATTTGTAATGCTTGTGAAAGATTTAAATATTCTGTTGGTAACTGGAGGTGGTAGTGCACTGCAGACAAGAGCTTGTCAAAAGTTTTCATGTGGGGCCATGCTCAGTTGGAAAATGCCATGTGCAGGGTGAAAAATGCTGCCCCTGGGATGCATCAGCTCCACTGAAGCCCCAGAGGCAGCTGAGCTGGGGGGCTGATGCCCTGTCCTCAGTACCCCCGCCGGCCACCTCTCAGATCTCTGTTGGGCTGATCAGACTGCTGGTGTGGTGGTAAATAACAAAGTGGGTAAAGTCACCCCTTAAGGTGGGCAAAAGCTACACCATCAAAATTAGAAGGGAGTAGATTCTGTTTTCCCCCACCTTCTAAGTCTCCTTCTGCTCCAGCATAGCCAGCTCCCACCTTATCCATGAGGTGAGCTGGCAGCTCTCTGGCTTTCTTCCCTTGACTCCTGACAGGCTGGTGGAGGATCAGACCTTTCTGCTCGCACTCCCCAAGCCTTCTGAGTCTTCAGGCTGCTGCCCCTCCACTCTACCCAGCCCCAAAGCCTCCAGATTCACAGACAGATGCTTCTTTGAGGTATCCCAGTGTTAGTGCAATCAGGAGTCCAGCAGCCCTGGGATTTGTGCTGTCCAGTGATGCAATTGCTTTGGGAATGAGCTGGGAATATTGTATACTGACTTTCTCAAAACCAGTGTGTCATAAATTTTCCCTCAGAGAAAATTTATTATTAGTATTGATTGCTGGCCTAACACAAAATTTGTCTGTGTTGAAATTACTTCGGGAAAAGTTAGTTAAAAGAGAAGCTGTGGAGATCATTCCAGATGGCTGCTATAGCCCTTAGTTCATCTTTATCATCTAGACTCAAACAGAGATCTCTGTAGTATAATTAGAGAAATAAATAATGACTGGAAATTATGTCTTTATGGGAGATTTAGACTTCCTAAATGTAGGTTGGAGGGAGACATGCAGAAGTAGGAACCTATTTTTCAAGGTACCTATAAACATGGTAGAAGAAATACTTCTTCACCAAATGACTTCTCAATCAATCCTATTTTAGATTTAGCTTTGATGAGCACCATGACTTCTATGGAAGAATAAAACTAAAAGAAACTTTGAAACAAGTTCTCACAAGTTTACTGTGTTTACAATAAATAGAAGAATAAATAGAAGCAGGACTGTAGTTAAGGTTCCTGATTTTGAAGAGGAAAATTCTGGTATACTACATGAATTATTTACTGAAGTCATCTGGATTGAGGAGCCAAGGGGTTGAAATGTGGAGGAGAGGTAGAGTTTTTAAAGTTTCAGATGTGAAAACTACTTGGAAGTTGTATCCCAAGCAAAAGAAAAAAATAGTTGAGAACGGCACCATATCTAAACTGATGGGTAATAATCACAGAAAAGATGTGGGTAATAATCACAGAAAAGATGTTGGTATGTAATTCAAGGACAGAGGTAAAAGAGGGATCAGCAAAGTAAGTTGTGTCTCAGAAGGCAGGATATGTAGGAATAAAGTAAAAACAAATGCAAGGAGCTTGAGAGAAATACTAAAAAGTTCTTTGTCTAGAAAAAATGTGGGAAAGAAAAAGGCTCCTGTGCTGTGAAGATGAACTATAATCTGTGTTGGATAAACTCATGATGGTCTAGCAACAGAGCAAAGTCTGGAGGTTTACTGAGGGTATGGAAATGGCAGGGGGAATGAATGAACAGGGGAACAAAGCTCAGGACAGCTAATGGGCTCCAGTCAGGGGAGTGGGATAACTTGTTCCAGAATTCAGGTGGAACAGGTATATGAAACCATATGTGTGAATGTCTCGTAAGGACAAAAGGGACCATGTGGAAAGAACACAGTTTCTCTGTGTAAGAAGGGAGGAGAGAATTGCATGGACAAGAGCAGGCCTATTAATCTGACCTTAGGGGTGCAAATAGGTATTGAAGGAAAGAAATTTCTATGTAGTTAATATGAAAAAGAAAAAAAAAATTGAAAAACCTCCTTGAATGTGATATGCAAATCTGGTGCTTTGATTTACTAGAAATGTGACATCTTGTAAAATCTAACCTTTCTGGATCTCAGTGCAGTATTTGCTATGGTACAGCAGCATATTTGATAATGTCCCCAGGAAGTATTTTTCTCTGTGAAAGAGGAAACAAATAAGGAAGTAGAGGGGGCATGAGGAGGAGAAGAGTAGTGAAATAGCAATTCTCTAATCAAGTTTACTTGGGTCAGGTAGTTATGCTTTCTTTGCCCTATGAACTGACATTATATTCTGTGCAGTCCACAGTGCTTAGCAGTCCTGTGCAGATACAGAAGGCATGCACAGTATGGGTTCTCTCTTGTTTGCTCTTACTAGGGTTTAAAATATATGACATTTTGGCTGAAAGTATATGTTTTCGGACGGAAAACCATAACTGTCATTCTGGTGTTCAGGGTAGAATTGTAAAATGACAAACAACTTAGAGAAAAGGAAACAGTGTAGAAGGGAAAAAAATGACAGTGCAAAAATTCGAAATACAAAAATATACAACACTCAGGAACTTTCTTACTTCCTCTGTGCAGAAGAGTTGTGGTTCTGGATCTGTATTGCATTTGGGGGTCAGGAAGGAGCAGTCTGCACATCCTCTGCTGCCCCGTGGTCCATGCAGGGAGGCTGTCTGCCCAGGAAAGAACGCAGTGAGCTTTCCTCAAGTGTGGTGAGGGTAGCACATACTTGTGTCTGCGTTTGGATCTGTCCCACAAGCAGAAGTGCAGATGGACAGGTTGGTTCAGGTGTCTGGGAGCTCTGGTTCCCTACACAGCATTTCTCTTCCCAGTGTTGCCCCTGCGTGTGCTCCCCTTGCACTTCCAGCACTCACCGGCCTTTAGTACTCTGAAGAAATGGGCACACTTCCCCAGGTGCAAACCTGGGCCTTCCAAACTCTTCGAGCCAATATAGGGTGAGTGACATTCAGAAAACATAAGTTACCCTGTATTCATCCTTGTGGCACAAGTACTTGGACTGAGAAGCGGCTGCATGGTGCCTGTGCACCTAAAGAAGTTGCTGCACCCTACAGATAAGCAGTTCCCTCTGATTTGGCTGCACAGGACTCCAGCTGGAATGAGAGGAATTTCTCTGAAGGAAGCAACAAAAAGGTACACACTAATAAAGTCCCTTACAAATACAGAAATTATGTAAGACAAGGAAAGCTTGAGACAAAAAAGAGAAAGGTAAGGACACATATTTTGGGGGGGAAGAAAGTACACTTTGCAGTACAGAATCAACCAAATCTAGTTACAGGGGGAAGAAAAGCATGTCTATCAAGCAGAGGAAAAGCTACACATGCAAAACTAGTGAGAAAATTAAACCATGGCATGATATATGGTTATTTCTTGTTCTGTGTTTATCAGTTTAAAGTACTTCTTAACTTTGATGTTAGAGATCACATCTGCAGACCCCATGGCTGTCCCCAAGGAGGTCAGCTGAAGCCAGAATGACTTTGAGAAGGAGATTTTTGGTCATAGCGTGGTTTAGCAGCTGAGGGAGTTTGGATGAGCTGGGACTTGTCATAGAGCATATGCTGTTTGGTGGGGGAAGGGATGGGAGGACTTCTATGGGAAATGATGCTGGTAATGCATTACCAGAAGTGGTGAGAGCACTTAGAAACATTGTAGCTGCAGGGCTCGGATCCAAACCAGTTTCCTAGTAGCCACCTAGTAAGAAGTGGGATGGGTCTATAGCATATTTTACGACTTTGTGAGCAAGGCTTAAAATGTTGAAGTTAAGAATGTCCTAGGTGAAATAAAAGGACATGAAAGTAATCCCAACACCAAGGTTATTCCATGCAATGTGAGTTCAATAAGTAGAGTTGAGAGAGCAGAAAATTTGTCCAGATTTGGAGCTCTCATCCTTGTGCAGAGGCTTATTTGAATTCCAGGGTGTTTCTATCCCTGCATGCATTGCATTCGCCATGTGTAGCATTAAAAACTGGAAAGACTGCTTAAGGGTGATGAGTAACATGAGCTCAAAACTCAAGCTGTCCTCTAATTTGAGAGGAAAAGCAGTGCTATGTCTTTGGGATGAGAAGGGTAATTTTGCGGGATTCTACCACAGAACTAAGACGATCATGGTCTTTTGTCAATAATGATGCCAATAACAGTGGAAACACCTAGAAAACCTGTTTTGGTATTGCTCCTCAGGCTCTGTCAGTAAAAAGTAAGGACATATTTGCATAAGTGTCTTCTCTGCAATTTCCTCTCTGCTTTTCAGCTAGCTCAAACCTTGTGAGAACGGCCAGGCTATCACAGATTTGGGGATTGTATCAGTCTTTCTGTTTCCAGCCTGCTGCTGTTCTCAGCAAAGTGATTATCCTGGGCTGAGGTCCCACTCTGAAGGCATTGGGATGTAGCTGGCCTCTTTGTGAAGTCATTGCTTTGTTAAGGGGGTTAAGGAGGATAAACTAAAGTTATGATAAGGTTCCAGCTTTTGATAGTCACAATTATACATGTAATAAACAAGGACTATAAACAGAAGTATGTATAAACACAGGTAGTACTGAAGCTTTGATCAACTTTGCAAGAAATATGCTTAAAGAAACTCTCCAGATCTAAACTATCTGTTGAAACAGCCTCATGTATCTTATATTTACCAGTGAGTTTAGAGCAATGTGCCCCCTTTTCATGTGTTTGCATTTAGCAAAATAAAAAACAATCTTTGGAAATCAGTCATTTAACTGTCATAATAAAGCAATATTACCTTCTTTTCACAGATGAGAGAACTGAAGGAACAGAGTTGTGAAGTTATCTTCTCAAAGCCATAAAGGAGGCCAGTAACAAATCCAAGAATAGTAGCATAGTCTTTTAAATTGCAGCCTTATGCCATCTAATACTGTAATCCACAGGAGAGTTTGCCTTCTGATGTTACAGTGAGGTATGTCATAGCAATACCTATATATTAATAATGTACCCAAGGGGGATATATTTGAATGGGTATGTTTGCCTATGGTCTTGTAAATAATTCAAAAGAATTTTTTTGGATTCTAACTCTGAATTGAATTTCTAATACTGTTTTCTTTATAACTGGGCATTTTTTTCACAAATATTTCTTTGTAAGTCATGTTTAAAACATACAGTTCTCAAAATCTGATTTATTAAAATTACCAGAAGTTAATGTCCAAAAATATCTCAGAGTAGTTTCAATAATTCATATTTCTGGATATTTTAGAGTCCAACTTCAGGGTTTTCTTCAGGATTCTGAGCACATCTACTTCAGCTTGCCTTTATAGAATATGGTGGATAGTTGACATCTCAGAAAGAGGAAATAAAGTTGTGTATTCCCAATAAGAATGTTCTTACATTGGAAATAACTTTTTGGAAATATTGCTGTAAATGTGTTGGAAGCATCAAAAGCTTAAGTCTGGCTCCCGTTTAGCTGGAGGAGAGGCTACACTAATAGACCCAGGCAACAGAGGTGCTGTGAATATGGAAGCTCTTTACAGAGTTTAATGCTGTCTGGAGCATTTGTCACAGTTTTGGCAGAGGTAAAACTTGCGTTCTGTCTTTCCTAGCTATGTCCTCCTGTACCAAGTTAGGAATGTTGGTACAATACTTTGCTTTGAGATGGTAACTTTTGGGGTGTAACCACCGATAGTTGCATTAGGAGCTGGTTTTACTTGCACTCTAGGGTTTGAAGCAGTGCAGCAGCTTTTTGCGTAGGACAGGGAGGGTTTCCTTCTGGCTTTCATCTCAGTCTAAAATATTAATGCTGTGGGCTTCCCAAAAAAGTGTAGGGTCCAACACCACTGAAGCATCTACCTAGTGGTAGGTAGCTTGGTGATTTTTTTAAGAGAATATATTAAATCAGATTGGAAAACTATATTCTATAACACACTCCTTATAGCACCTTTACAGTTCCCAAATCTTTATTTTCAATAGTTTGTCTGGACACAGGCGATGAGCATGCTCAGAGAATATGTCAGGTTAACTACAGTCAAACCTATAAAATATCTGCAATTCATCCATGCTTCTCCCACCAGCAGGTGTCATTCTGGAAAAAGGAAAATATTGTAAATTCCTGAACTGGAGAATTTGGCTGTGACAAAGAAGAAAAAAAAAATGTTTGCTTAAAACATAGCTTTTGAAGGATACTTTACTCCAAATAAAAACCAAGAGAACATTGGCTGGTCTGCATTTTTCAGTAATCTGTGTGCAGTGTGTAATCCTGACATATAACCAACAAAGGGCAGACAATTGGTAAGGCAAACCAATGTCTAGTTAAAGCTGTCTTCTGCTTTTTACTGCTCTCTGTGACATCTTCACCACTACTTACTCACCCCCATGACTATGAAATCAGTGACATTAATCAATCTTTATGATGGGCTTTTGGCTTTAGTTCCCCCAAAGGAAACACAGAATTAAGGTGTTGAATTCAGATCTCATTTACTTCAAGGTAAACCTGAAGTAATCTCATTGAAGCAACTGAAATTAGTAGAATTGCCTGGGATTTAGTCTGAAGTAACAAAAAGTAATATTTTACTTTGTATTCCATAAATGAGCCTTAAGCAGAAAATAATCACATAATCACTTTAATGTCTATTGTAATGCTTATGTTTTCATTTAAGTGCTTATCTGGGCATTAGCTGCCACCTCCTTTAATATGAAGAGATTCTTTTTGATTTCTCATAATCACAGTGATAAAGCTATGGCTGAGTTATAAAGAACTAAGATCCTGCTGGTTGATTGCTGGGGGCTCCCGGTCTACCGAGTCAAGTCTTCTGGCTGTTAAAAACAAACTTACCATGAAATCCATGAAGAAGATGTCTTGCCCACCCTATATCCTTCTGGAAGTTTTTTCCAACCCATCACAGCTCTCATGATTAGAAATATTCATCTATCTTTCAGCCTAAAAGTATCCAGGGCCCTGGTGTCTATATTGTCCATTTTACATTAAACAGTTTTTTCTCCTTTGTTGTGGTTTTCTCCATGCTGATATATTTAAGAAACTCAATGACACTTCTTTTCAGGCTTGATTTTGTGAGCCAGAGGTGCTAGGCTGTGGGCCAGTGTGCCATGCACAGCCTTCCAGGGTAGCTCCTCTCACCCAGCGTTGACTTTCCCCAGGAGCAGGCTGTGGGCTGTGGGGTTGCCTTTAGATAAATGTTGTAAAAGATAATAATGCCTCTACAAATGCTTAACAAAATTAAATATAGCACAGCTGTGAAGGTAATTCCATCTAAGGTGTTTTATTTAAGTTTAACAAGACATAGAGGCAGGAAAGTAATTTTGTATCTAACAAGTACAGAGTTATTGTGTTTAACAGGATGCTATCAAAAGTCTGTTTTGAATTATGGTGGCTGAGCTGAACCTGTGTATGAGTTGGGAGCTGCTATTGCTGAGGGTATGCACCACAAAAGGTCCTGGCCAGAAATCTGGGGCTTCGTATCAGGAATGTAGCGGTCTGATGTTCAAAACTGTTGGGAGTCTTGCAAAAGTAAGCTTAATTCCTCAGTTTTGGACATGATGCAGCAAACTAATTTTGCTGAAGAAAGCAGTAATTTCAGGTACCAGGGCACTCAGATAGAGGGAATTAGAGAAATACTTGCATTAATTACACAGGCAGTTAGAAGCCTATGTTAATCAGGACCATTTTTGATGGTCTACTGAATCACAGGGAAGTTAAAAACCTTGAATGTATTAGGTAGTGTAGTTATATATGAGTTGTACAGTGCAGGGTTAAGGATTACTGAATTGTTCTGTAACAAGAACAATTTGTTGTATATAATATGTAAAATTATTTATTGTATATGCATAAAATATATAACTCAAAGCTATTGGAAGGTAGCAAATTCTGGATAAAATTCACTGCAGGCATTAGTTAGGATTCTGTAGGCAGAGAACAGTTTCTCATGAGCTTTTTTAAAATCAGTCAGTAGCTTTATGATCAATAGGAATTTGGACTACTTTTGCAGAAGTTTAAAAAAAAGAAATTGTTACGGAAAAAAGACGTGATGTAGGGTGACTTACAGAGCAATTGTAAAATCTGCTTTAGTAGCGTGCAATATTAATTTTATAATTTTGC
>NW_020799091.1:28167249-28316786 GCF_003259725.1 Athene cunicularia | reverse complement strand
GGGGGGGGGGGGGGGATATGCAGTCCCTTCCCCTACAATTTGCATCAACATGTAGCTGAAAATTTCGGCCCAAACATCCTAGACTGAATGAATACAATCTACACGCTTTTCTTTCATAAGCTTAGTTTTCCATCCCCCAGCATTACTTTAAGTTAAATTGACATTTTAAAAATAAAGGCAAACAGAAGTGTGCATCCTTCACTATTGCCTTGCATACAACAATAGTACAACACTTCTACACCCTACTAGAAATGCTTCACCTGATACATCCTAACATCGTATCTACCTTTCTCGTATCTTCATTGTGACCATCTTCCAGTTGACTAGTTCAGCAAGGTTTATCTTCTCCTCAGCCAGTTCTAGAAGTGCTGCTACAAAGGACTATTTGCTACTGTGATATGATGCTTCATTAAAACTCTTCCTGGAATCAAAGGGAAATTTGGTTGAGGGAAAACACAAGAACAAGCCCCAAGGCTTGGCAGCGAGGAGCATAGTAAAACAGGAATTAATTTTACATTTTTAGAATTTGTAATTGCAACAAGGTGATGTAAAATAGTTGTACTGTTTGCAGCCATATCTTTTTCAAGATGTTATTTAACTATGAATGTCACAATGCTTTTCTCATGAACAGTATCAACTTGCTGAATGAGGAAAAATAGTATATAAATTTAGAATTAAAAGCTTCACTGTAAAATAGCTAAAAGCTGTAGTCTTGGGTTTGCAAGAAGCCTGTATTAGTGTTTTCTGACTTTTTTTGAGTATTTAACTTTGAAAATGTAGTAGTATTCTTAAATTTGAAGTCAGAAAGTATAAAAGTATTGTGAATGTGACTAGTTAAGTCTGCACTTTATTTTTATAGGATCTAGATAGCAAGTGGTGATGATCTCCAACAGATTTTTATACAGTAAAGTATGAGATTTAGACAGTATTATTTCTTTGGAGTTCTTACAATTTTTGTATATGTTTTTAGTTAAATGAAATAATATAAAATTTTGTTTAGTCTTTTTTTGTTTTTTAATTTTAGTGTTTTATTTTATTAATTTTAGAAGAAATGCATGTGCCTAAACATAGACCTTCTGTGTCATTTTACAGCCCCTGTGGATTCCGCCTGGCCTCTCACTGCCAGTTTAAAGGTGCAGATCTCCTGTAGGACCCACATCATCTCTGCCATCCCTGCACAGATATTCTGGATACTCCAGGGTATTCCAGCAGGCATTAGGTACCTTCTTTTAGCATCTGAATTTCTCCTTTAGATAAATGTTGTAAAAGATAATAATGCCTCTACAAATGCTTAACAAAATTAAATATAGCACAGCTGTGAAGGTAATTCCATCTAAGGTGTTTTATTTAAGTTTAACAAGACATAGAGGCAGGAAAGTAATTTTGTATCTAACAAGTACAGAGTTATTGTGTTTAACAGGATGCTATCAAAAGTCTGTTTTGAATTATGGTGGCTGAGCTGAACCTGTGTATGAGTTGGGAGCTGCTATTGCTGAGGGTATGCACCACAAAAGGTCCTGGCCAGAAATCTGGGGCTTCGTATCAGGAATGTAGCGGTCTGATGTTCAAAACTGTTGGGAGTCTTGCAAAAGTAAGCTTAATTCCTCAGTTTTGGACATGATGCAGCAAACTAATTTTGCTGAAGAAAGCAGTAATTTCAGGTACCAGGGCACTCAGATAGAGGGAATTAGAGAAATACTTGCATTAATTACACAGGCAGTTAGAAGCCTATGTTAATCAGGACCATTTTTGATGGTCTACTGAATCACAGGGAAGTTAAAAACCTTGAATGTATTAGGTAGTGTAGTTATATATGAGTTGTACAGTGCAGGGTTAAGGATTACTGAATTGTTCTGTAACAAGAACAATTTGTTGTATATAATATGTAAAATTATTTATTGTATATGCATAAAATATATAACTCAAAGCTATTGGAAGGTAGCAAATTCTGGATAAAATTCACTGCAGGCATTAGTTAGGATTCTGTAGGCAGAGAACAGTTTCTCATGAGCTTTTTTAAAATCAGTCAGTAGCTTTATGATCAATAGGAATTTGGACTACTTTTGCAGAAGTTTAAAAAAAAGAAATTGTTACGGAAAAAAGACGTGATGTAGGGTGACTTACAGAGCAATTGTAAAATCTGCTTTAGTAGCGTGCAATATTAATTTTATAATTTTGCTAATGAAGCAGAACTGTTTTCATGTACTCTCTTTTTTTTGAAGTCTTTCTCAATCTCTTTCAGGACGAACCCCCAAGGCATGGCTGAGATGGTTGTTTAAAACAAGAAACAGATACCCTCTTGGTGTCATTCATTCCACTGATCACTGGGAATCTGAGCCTGAATGAAGGTGGAGGAAGACTCCTACAGAGACCTGGGAATGGTTTGTCCTTTAAGAAGGGTATAATGGCATTTATAATGGTTTTACCGAATACGAGGGCATGTGATAAATGTTTATGGACTGGGAATTAATTGAAAGATTGTGAAATGGGAAGGAATGTGCATTATGGAGAGCTATGACCTAAGCACCCTGAAATTTGCGACCAAGCCCACCGAGTATCTTTTGAACCATCTCAGACCACTGTTATTTTTGACCTAATTTACCAGCCCCACTAAGCTCCCCCAGCCAGACTGGGAAAAGAATCTCCTTTTATTAATGTTAGTCCAGGGGACTAAAGTGTATTCTGGGTAGTGAAATATTTAGTTTATGAAGCTCCAGAATTCAGAAAGGCAGCATGAATTTATACCTGGGAGGTGGTACATGTTTTTAAAAATGCTGTTCAGAAGATAATGTGATTGTATCTAAACTGTTATCTGCAACATGAATGTTTACAGCTTTATATGTATTAAATAACATACCTATATGATGAAATGTGGAATGTGTAATTAAAATAATGACTATAAGTATAGAACTAAGTAAATATTATCTAAATCATATGTGTAAACCATTTCATTTCTAGATGTTAGGGAAAACACTTTAAAATTTTATACAGTCTTTCCACCCCCCCTAGTTTTTAATATAATTGTGGTTTCAGAGCTAATCTGTCTATTAGGTTTTTAATATTTGCAGTTGTGTTAAATTTTACTGAGGAACAATTCAGTCTGGGGAAACCGTTACACTTTATCCCAGCTGTGGTTTGTGTAGTTTGAACAAGGAGTCCCTGAGTATTTGTCCCAAATACCACTGTTTTTACTCCACTGGCAGTTGTATATTTGTGGTCACCCTATGGCAAT
Organism: Athene cunicularia; assembly: GCF_003259725.1. Classification (NCBI taxonomy): domain Eukaryota; kingdom Metazoa; phylum Chordata; class Aves; order Strigiformes; family Strigidae; genus Athene; species Athene cunicularia. Next base: position 28,313,554 of record NW_020799091.1, on the reverse strand, counting down.
GTATGCAAAGAATGTATACAGTGGCAGTGCCTCTTCCAGAGAGTACCAGGAGGAAAACTGGATGTGGTCAACCCACACATAATTTGCTCTCCTTGGTGGAGGTCTCATGTAGACAGCACTTAAATGACACTTTTTGTTTCTGTATAAGATGAAGGTAAGAGATAGAAACCATTCAAAAGCCATTGCTTATGTTCCCTGAAATGGGCTAAAAAGAACAGCCATTCTGAGACACGGCTTTACACTGAACATATGCGAGGCTGTGTCATTACTAATTCTGAAAATGTGTTTACAGTGGTTAGGTAAAATATTTAGTTACTATTTAAATATTTTGATGTATTATAGCTCATACATGAATTTTAGATGTCTACTGCACTTAACATTTCCAATTTAAATAACTGGTTTCATTAAGATTTTTAGTGATACAAATTAATAACAAAAGGCGGTTAATACAGAGTGCAGTTATGAGACCAAAATACATGTGGTTTAAATTTAAAGAATTAAATGTTAGCATTTCCCTATAGAGAAAGGTTATTTGGACAGTGGTGCACTGACATTATCACCACCCACGGAGAAGGGGACCTGTTGATCCTATTCGTTAAGCAGAAATTTAAAAAAAGGAAGAATGTATGTCTAGAGGGTTTACTTGGTGTAAGTGAATCACACAGGAAAAATGCTGATACCCAGAGTTGTCGTAGGGACCTTCTTTGATGGTTAGAAAGAGAAATAAGCACACAGTATTTTTGTCAAGTTAGAGGGTTTAGATTGCTTGCTAGGTAAAATTGGTCTTGGTTATTAATGTAGTGGAAAGTTAAATGATGACCATGGAAATATGATAATAAGTGCTGTTGTAAATTAGACAGAAATGATTTTCTGTGGCCATTAAGAATGAAAATTCAATGTGTTAACCATTGGGCTGAAGGGCTACTAAGAAAATAAATGTGCAAAGTGGATAAAATAAAGGATAAAAGTATGTTTAAGTAGGTGTTTCTTCAAAGCTTCCTCCAGGAAGGTGTTTCTGGACACTACCATACTGCTTCTGACAAATCATGTCTGTTAAGATAAAGATAGGCAAATAGAGTTCATCCATCAGTAAACAGTGCTATCTGTATCTCTGGATTTCTGTTTAAGCAAACCTTTAAAATAATTTTATTGGACCTAGCTAAAACTGAATCTATTAAAAATAACAATGACTAATTTGCCACTATTTAAAGTTAGTTTAATCTGACAACTCTGGGTTGGCTTCACCTATTATTCCTGGAAGAAACTACATAAAATTGGGTGGTTTTGAGTAGTTTCATGCAGACACGGGACTACACCGAAGAGTCAGGTCTTGACATCACTGCACGTAGACAAAGCTTGTCTCTGACCCTCAGTCTGATGGTTTGAACGTGGGCTGAGCTAAACCCCAGGCTACCAGTGCTTTGCACTTTGGCTTTTGACACTTTTTGTGTGAGATATAGTTTCAACATGAAAAGTCAGAATACAGTGGTTTACAATCAGTTTTGCTTTGTTTGAAGCTAAAACTCAAAGCAAAACTCCTGGGGTATAGAACTGCTTATAGCAAAACATAAGAAAGTTAACACAAAAGCGCTGCAAAATGAACAACCTACTTCTACTCAGCTCTTGAAATAACCCCTTTTTGCAAGTTCACTTTTCAATTGCATATGTGTGAGATGTCAAAAATGAGTTGGTTTCACTACCGCGTGGTACAGATGAATGCCGCAGCTCTAAATCATCACTCTCCATCTGAGCAAGGTCTTGCTCACTCTATCTCAGCTGATACTTTAAACATCTGCCAAGAGACAAAATTTTCTCAGTCCCGGGCTAGTTACGTTTAGCTTTTGTTCATGTGTAAAACAAGGGATTTGGGTCTTACCCCAGATCCCAGTCTGTATGGTTTTTGTAGTTGTACCCAATTGTGAACTCCTTTCCTAAATCTCTAACAATGCTCCAAATAGCACCCACTCCCCAAATGGCAGGAATCACTTTACCTCTGGGAGGTCAGCTAAGAATTCCCGTGTTTTAAGTTCAAAGCTTGGTATTTCAGAGATGCTGAATACCTATTGCTCTTCCTAACTGGGATGGGAGCTGCAGGTGCTCATGCCCTTGTGAAGATCAGACCCCTCCTCCTGAGGTACTCTTATTTACAGTGAAACAATAAACAATCCTCTGCTCTGTTTTCACTTTCTGTAAAATTTTAGTGGAAGTAGCTTGAAACAAACCTATGAACTGCACTGAGACAGAGATACTTCTAGCAGAGCATCGCTGAGTGTGTAAGAGTTCAGACTGATCAGGGCCTCTCTGTTTGCTGGGCAGCTGATACATTTTCTTTCCCCCAAAATAGTGAGGGACTGAACTCCTGAGCTTCCAAAATTATCACTGATGGTGAAGCAAGGCCTCAGCAGCAATAGGGCTACGTGAGTCAGCTTCTAGGTGGAGATTTGGCCACATTGTTGAGAAGAGCTATAGAGAGATGTTCAGAAAAAAAAAAAAATTAGTACCAGATAATCAGCGATCTTGTGTGCATATATTTTGCTTATTCATATGTCAAATTTTTGTGTTGACTGGTACCTAGGAAAGTGCAGAGTGAAAGTGGAATGGCTGAGTTTGAAGGCTTAAGTGTGTCCTAAAATACAGCTCACAGACTGAGTTACATGCGGATTATTGTGAGTGGAATTTATAATATAATAGCTCACCTCTGCACAAGAGTGAATTTTATATGGTGTGAGCATATGTTACCCAAAGAAACCATTGGGCTCTTGGTGGAACACAAATATTATGTGACTCTGAATCTCACTTGGTATTTTAAACCATGAGAGTTTCAGAATTGAGTCATAGTAACTTTTAAGTAGAAAATATATATGCATATACAGCACACAGGCTGTAAGCAAGGCTTCTGCCTTGGGGTTATTCTCCCCTCGTATTGCAGATTTGGTTCTCTGTTATGGTAAATCATTATAGCCTCAATGAAAAGTCAGAAGTCAGATTAGATGCTTCCAAAACTTGAAAAGAAACCTGGACTAGAAACCTTTACAGTCTTCTATTTTCTTTTCTGTTTGACTGCTTTGATTCTCAGAACCCTTGGTCCATCAAACCATGTTACACCTTTCTTACATCTCCATGGTGCTTCTTGCATGGAGCTGGCATCACAATTTGTCCAACCTCAAATTTACCCCATGGGAGCGCTCAGCAGCATCTAATCTTTTGTTAGAGGTAGAAACTTTGTTAGCACTTCTCAAAGAGCACCTTTAACCCAAGATATTTATTGGAAAACTTCTCTAGTCAGAGCAAGAGCTGGAGAAGATGGCACACGAATGCCTGCTAGCAGCCCCAGAGGCACATGTGGGAAAAAGTTCTTTCTTCTTGTTTTACTTTTAATTCAGCATTTTGACTTAAAATATTTATCTAGTCAAGCTATGCAAAGAGTGACTTGCTGAACAGAAGACTGTAAGGTAGGATTAGAGGCTCTGCTTAAGAGAAAATCTGCTTCAGCCTAGAGAACAATCCCACCACAAAATAAAATTAACTTTAAAAGTAATGAGATTTTCCACTGTTAACTTAATAGCAGCAAACCACATGTTCTAAACAATGTTTGATTTTTTTTTTTGTATAAGGACTCATTTTTAGTAACAAACCCCAGACTATTAGCCCTGCCATTTTTCCACTGCTGGAGGAAAACGTGGACTCTTGCTGAGTTGTATGGTGAATATCTCTGAGATATTTGAATCTGCCACCAAAAAAAAGGCCTCTGAAATGTTAGCATGGAGGAACCAGTTCAAGGTAGAGGAAATGGAAAAAATGGGAAAAAGAAGAAACATCTCTTTGGATCTTTAGTTCTGTTATTTTTAAGATTATATTTCTTCTGGGCTCCCAAAATCTTCAGTAACAAACAAGTTTTCTTTTAAAAAGTATTAAGTTATCAAAACATTTGCCAGGTCCTAATATTAAATCCTAGCAGTCAGCAATGTTTAAGTTCAGCCATATCATTTTGCTGAGTAAGTCATGCTAAAACTTAAAGTTTTCCCCTCAAAATGATCCTTCCAAATGAGATTGATATTGTGAGAAAAAAAGAAAAAAAGAGAAGGACGCCTTCATCATGAGGAATTATGGAATTAATTTTCTTTATACACTCTGTTTGCACAAGACATTTTTGTTAACTCTTAATAAAAATACCATTCAGCTGCTACTTTCATTGTTTTTATCCTGGGACCAATACAACATTGTCATTATTGGATATAAAGTGCTGTAAAAACAAATCTAATTTGTTAAGTTTATTTTGATAAGAAATAAATATAAAGGTAGTGCATAGTTTGTACAGTGCTGCTATCATAGGACTCCTGGGTATAATTTATATAAAGAAAATAAAAAAGCATACATAACTTTCTAGTTGATTTCCTTTAACAGGGCTAATTGAAAACAGTTTCTGTTATTTAAAAGTAATTTATTTTAAATATACTTTTTAAAACAAAGTTCTTATTGATATCCATTTTAAGTATAATATTATCTCAGTGTGGGATACAAGTAAAAGGTCAAACCTTGTAGGAGTATTTTCTGTATGACTCAGTTCTGATCATAGATAAACTTATCGGGGAAACCAAATTAGTTAACCTTTTCGGTACCAAAAGCTCGTTTTAACGGGCCACGACAGTTTCTTTCACAAGTGCAGAACTTCAAAGCTCATACTTTTGTTCTGAAACATGAAAAAGAGAGTGCTATTTTCCTCTTTCTCTAGCTGATAAAAGGCATGATTTTAGCACGAAATTAGACTTGCTGAGATTCAGTATATAGGCACAGTAAACAATACATTATTAAGTTGTAGTTGTTAGCTGTTGCGCATGGTGGTACAGCAACAAAAATATTCGTTTTTTTTACTTTGATTATGCCTTTAATTTGTGAACATTGTTAAAGGATGTATTTTTTCTTGTCCAGTAGCATAATCCTTATGTATGGATCTGATTACTGGAAGACTGAAAGATGGTGTATTGACGAAATGGCCGTATGTGGCATATCTCTAGGAACCAGCCTCTTTCCCTATTGCTTGATAGGTTGTTCAATTCCTGTCCAGTTAACTGGTTTGTGACATTTCTCAGAAATCCCTTCAGCTCTGCTTCCTTCTTTGTTTCCATTGAAGCAGTGCTGACAATTCAGTGACTTGGGTTGCTTCAATATATGCAGTCAAACTCAACACCAGAAACTGCCGTTCTTTCTTAAAGCCAAACCAGAGTGATTGAAAGGCTTTAATGGACTTCAGATCTGGGACCACACTTATGTCTGAGAAAAACTCTCTCAGCTGCTAATGAGCCGAATCTCATTAACATTCATGCAATCTCACCTTTATCAGCATGATTTCATGTGGTAGCTGGGGGAAAGTTTGACTCATGGGGGCTTTTGCCTGCAAACTCACTCCTGCCACCTATACTTATGTTGCATAATATTTACTCTCACTAATTTATGTGAAGAAGTTGTGTTGCGAGGTATTAAAAGTGGTGAAGTCTTTTTCCAGATAGGTCCTGGAGAGCTGCAGTTCAGACATTATCTGATGGAGAACTCTCAAGATGCAGATATTAATGATACTTCTCATATGAAGTAAATGCATTAAAAATATCCAAGATTGAAGATATCTAGAAATCTGGGTTTGAAGGTCAAAGCATGCACAGCGCTAGCTGAGCCGTAGCAGTGTACTGGTTCTGCACAGCAAAACAAAAGTCTGTAAGGCATGTCCCAAGCTGAACTCGAATGGGCTTGGAGTGGAAATTTTGTCAGCCCTGGTCATTTGCAGTGAAACATTCATCTCATGCTGACAGTGGCAATGAACTTTTTTTCTTCCATAATTTACAAAATACAAGCAAGTAGGTAGTTAAAGCATTTCAATTCTTCCATGAATGGAATAATTTTACATTATATTTTCTAAGCAGAAAAAATAACTGGCTCTTGGGGAATTACTTTGTCACTCTCACAAAATGTAATTTCATCCAAATGGGAAAAACAATGCAATTATCTGGGCAGATAATGCAGCACACTCTGCATACACGGGCAGTGAAGATAGCCTTCTATTCCATGAACAAGAGATGATTGCTCTGGAAAACATGCTGGGTCACTTTTAATTATGAAAAGAGCAAATTCATAGTTTCTTCGTGGACTAATCACACTGTATATTATTTTCTTTTTTGTTCTATTTAAATTTAGAGTGGTTATTCATACTTCCTGGCAGTGGTTATAAGTGGAGGATGACTGAGAATTTGGTAGGTGAGGTAATCTCATTTTTACTGTGTCTTTAGGGCCACCCACTTTCCCTTCATATGACTCCACACCAAGAAGTCCTTGCAAGTTTTGCAGAGTGAGACCAAAGTACCAACCTCCTGCATCCCTCCATCTTCTCTTCTGCCGCATTTTTGCAGGTCCCCTGTTTTCTTCTGCACATTTCTTATTTTTCAGCTCGTCTCACGAGCCTGACACTTGGGTCACCTCCACAAATGCCTCCTGACTGCAGACACCTGGTAGGATTGACATCAATAAAGTCCAAGAAGTCAGTAGAGAGTGGTTAGATGACCGCTGACTCAATGGGGTGAAGCCCTGGGGTCCCCATCTCCAGCCTCATGCCCTGAAAATGAGCATGCTCTTAATGTCAGTAAGGAATTGCTTGAACATCAGGACTACTGAAGCCCAGTGGATTTGTATAATGAGTGAGACAAACTGGTGTTGAAGCCATTATCCCTGTTGAAGTGGTAGAGCTCCTTCCCCCTACAGTGGGTGTCAGGGAACATAATAACATATAGGCTCATATCACAGTCCCACTTTCAGTCCAAGTGCTTGTAGAGGTTCTCTGTGGGTCTCTTCTTTTTGGCCAATTATTTTCATGTGGTTTTTAGAAATCATAGAATGGTTTGGGTTGGAAGGAACCTTAATCATCTAGTTCCAACCCCCTGCCATCTAGTGCCACATTTCACTAGAGCAGGTTGCTCAAAGCCCCGTCCAGCCTGGCCTTGCACACTGCCAGGGAGGGGGCAGCCACAGCTTCTCTGGGCAACCTGTAACAGTGTTGCACCACCTTCACATTAAAGGATTTCTTCCTTCTGTCTAATCTAAGTCAACCCTCTTTCAGTTTAAAACCATTACCCCTCATCCTATCTCTACACTCCCTGATAAAGAGTCCCTCCCCACCTTTCCTGTAGCCCCCTTTAAGTATTGGAAGGCTGCTATAAGGTCTCCCTGGAGCCTTCTCCAGGCTGAGCAACCCCAACTCTCTTGGCCTGTCCTCATATGGGAGGTGCTTCAGCCCCCTGATCACCTTTGTGGCCCTCCTATGGACTTGTTCAAACAGGTCCATGCCCTTCTTATGTTGTGGGCCCCAGAACTGAACACAGAACTCCAGGTGGGGTCTCACAAGAGCTGAGCAGAGGCGCAGAATCACCTCACTTGACCTGCTGCCCACATTTCTTTTGATGCAGCCCAGGATTCGGTTGGCTTTCTGGGTTGTGAGTGCACATTGCTGGCTCATATTCAGTTTTCCATCCACTAATACCCTCAAGTCCTGCTCTGCAGGGCTGTTCTCAATCCACTCATTGCCCAACCTGTATTTGTGCATGCGATTTGAGCATTTCAGGTTCTCTAAATTATATGTTGACATTCTCACTACAAGCTGAAGAGCACAGTATATCTCACAGTATTCCTGTCTTCATGTGGAATACGTGGCACGACGTTGAGGAATACGCCCAGAGCAGTGTAATGTGGTCTTCATGTGCAGCCAAGTACAAGGAGTGAAAGTTGCAGTGGCTGTCAAAGGACTGGTTCATAAAGGAGTTGGAACACTTCAGATCAAAATCAGGGAGCTGTGAGCATTTTGAAGGATTGGGGCTTGGAGATTTATTCTGGCTTCAGCTTCATGCAAAGCTGAAGCATCTCTCACAAATAAATCAGCCTTTTTGACTGAAGTGATAAACAATTGATTGAGAGTTTCTGCTTCCCTGCTTCCCAGTGCCTCGTGTTCCTGAGTACAGATGTCCATCATTAACGATGATGGGCCTGAAACCTTTCCACAATTACTGTGGCTACAGTTCTGCAAACAGGAAGAGATAGTGAGATACGATCACTGAGCGTGGTCCTGTCATTTCTGTGGGTTGTGTGGTCTTCTCTAAACATTGACTAAACACAGTGTCCCACAGCATCTGATTTTTCCTTGCAATTTATGATCTCTAATAAAGCTGAAGCCATACAATTAGTCCATTGCCCTCCCACTGCATTTTTATGTTTTGAGGACAAAAAAAATCAACTTTTTTTTTTTTTTTTCAACTGGAGGAGACAATATATATGTGCTCTTTGACTTATTACTGATCTGCAGAAAGTGCTCCAGTATACAAGAGCAGAAGATGTGTTTATGTGTCTGGTCATCTCTGGAATGTGTAGTCACCGAGTGAAAGGCTGGGAAACTCTTGTAGGACGGCTGTGCTGGTGATGACCTGCCAGCACTGACAGCCTCATCTCTGATGGCGGAGAGGGAATATTGTGCCTCTGCAGTGCTGAGGGTCTCCAGCACGCTTGGAACATGCAAGCTAGAAGGATGCTTTGTACACCTCCTGGTGTTTGCTTGAGTCCCTTAGCACCTTACAACGGGCACTCAGCGGTTTGTGGGACTGGGCTTCTCCTGGGTGAAGAGAAAATATTTTATCTGCACAGGATTTCTGTGTGTGCAAAAGGCCTACTAGAAAACTGTCAAAATTAAAATGATCACACATGTCCTTCAGCTTAGGAAAAGAGAGCTCTAAGTGAGAGCATGTGTGCTCTGACTCTTGGGCTGAGAAAATGTCAGTCTGATGTGCTTGGGAAGTTCATATTGATACAAACAGGGAGGCTCCCTGCTGCCCACAGATTTCCCACATAAAAGTCCTACTGGTAGCCGTGGGAACTTAGCAGCAGCCACGCTGTGGCTAAAGTCACCACTCTAAAAATGTAGTGAAATTAGTGTTCATAAAAGTGAAAAACACGCCACAAGAATGAAGATGTTCTGATTCACAGCCATGAAAATTACATGAGTTCTGGCATTAAAAAAAAAAAAAAAAAAAAAAAAAAAAAAAGCTGAATTTTGCAGTTACTCTGGCTTCAGAAAGGGATTACTGGTGAGTTTTTAAAAAAATTCCTTTGAGCAAAAATCTTGCCTTTTCACAAATCAATTTGTTGCACCAAAACATAACCCTATTGCCCTGAGTCATGACCCTGATGTGATGCTGGTCCTTCTCACCAGCCCCGTGGAAAGGGCCCATCCTGTGCTACACAGTGGCCCCTAGTGAAACGGAGTAGTTTGTTCCAGAGTCCGTGAAACAATTTCCAGCAGCTGGGTTGTTACTAATTTCAGTTCTGCCTTCTGACCTGACCCTCAGCTCACTCAAACTATGCCACTCACTTCATATATTTTTAAGACAAATTAAAAAAACCCACAGGATGGTATGATGGACCAACAGACTTGTCCCGGTGTGAATTGAACATGAACCTGGGACCCAGAGGTAAGAGTAATACTAGAAATAATGCAGCTGTTGTAGCTTAATAGTATCATTTAGCACCATTTTCAGTTGAAGTTCTTTTTTTATTTGTCTTTTTCTGCTATGCCTACCATAAGGAGAGGGGATGGCTATGCCATCTAGCAGGTTTTGCTGCTAGAATTTGGATTTGTATGTTGCGTCTCTGTTCCAATTACAGAGACTTATCCTCAAACGGGTACCCTTGTCCCTCACAGCTTTTTTATTCTTGCACCACAAGGATCTGAAACATCAACTCTAGTCAAAACACTGGCTGAGGCTTTCTTCTTGTGTCCTATCAAGCCTATTTTACTTGATTTTCCAGAAGACATGATATGGAGTGACAAGTATCACCCTCCCCTTGCTCCTTATAGTGTTCCCTCCACCACCATGCTGTCTTGTGGAGCAGTCACCAAGCTGACCCCTTGTCCAGATGGCTATTGTGCTTGCTGGGCAGACGCCACCTTCCCATCCCCACCCCCATGCTGGCAACAGCTTATGACAGCAGCAATCTTAAAAATAAAACAGGAAATGATTTCAGTAGGGGATGTGGTGGCTGACAGAGAAAAGTGGAGTAGGTCTGAAGTGTAGTTGTTCTTTCATGTGAGCACCAGGGCCCTGCACAAATGTTGCAGGGGAATGAATGTTAGCACAATCTTTCATGTGGCGGAGGGACCTGAGCTTGTTTTTGGTTTTGCTGCTACCAAGACCTGTTCTGGTGGCTGTCCTCGTGACTTGGGTCCGAATGCTGCTGGTTGTGATGCAGCAGCATTTTTCTGGGGCTCCATGGCCCCAGCACACTATTAGCACATTCTTGCTAGTGTGTCGGCATTGCCCAATGATCTGGCCTGTGTTCGGGTCACTGTGATAACCTCTTGACTTCAACATTGCAACTACTTCCTTGCATTAGCTGCAGCCAGGATAGAAGAGCTCTGGCCAGTAAATAATTCACTTGCCCACCATTTTGGTGTGATGCTTGAAGGAAACACCTACCCAACCTGCTGTTTCTTCTGAGAAGAACCTTGCATCAGATTAAATTACTGAATGGGAAGGCTTTGGGTGGTCTGATCCTACATGCTGCTGAGAGCTCTTCATCCTCACTGTTTTCTCCTAGGGGATCAGCTGGAAAGAAGAGGGGGTCTGGGTGAGCACTGCTCTGGGAATGCTGAGCAGCCAGAGCTTCTCAGGCTCAAAGATACTTCTGAAAACTGTTTTCATGAAGGTAACTGGAAATGCACTTTTGGTCTGCTTCTACCAGCTTTGTATTTATAGTGAACATTTATTTCTCTCACCAGCTAAGTGTTTTTTTCCTATAGCATTCAAATGCTCGGAATAGAGGTTCAAATCCTTCTCTGCCTTCAAACACAAACATACCATATCGGGGTCAGGAAGTCCCTGACCTCCAAATCACTGGAGGTTGACAGAGTATATCATGGCAGTTTTATTATAGGCTTGCCCTAGTCTTGTCCTCTTTCCTAGGCATCTGCTATTGCCAGCATTAGAGACAGGATATTGGGCTAGAGGGACCTTTGGTCTGACCTCCAATGGACATTTTTACGGTCTTTTGTCTTTATCTGGGGCCTCCAGAGGCTAATAAAGATTTTGTAAATATAAAGAATTCATTGTGATCCAAGAAGAAGTTGTGAGCATAGGAGGGCTCTCCCAGCCCTGTGCTCCCTGGGAGCAAAGGTCTGATAAGAGAAGTGGGTTTCTGGCAAGTGCTGATGAAACAGCTTCCAAAGTCTATCAGTTGTTAGATAGGTAGTCCTCAGCAGGTGATGAAAATAACTGTTTCTGGACACTTCTTAACACACACCTCTTTGTACAGTGTAGGATTTAATAATTTCATACAGTATGTAATTTATCATTTAGGTTTGCTTCTAGCATTGGTCCATAGCCTCGTTGGAAACAGCAGATCTACCTATCTCCTTTGGCTTTGTAGATGGTTTCTTCAAATGATAAAGAGGTCCCCAAAGAGGTCCCATGTCCCCCTTGCCAAGCCCTGAAGGCTGAGAAGTGTGGGTACCGGTGCTTGTTGTTCACTGTTATCTAAGTGGAGCAACTCCAATATCATGAAGCTGTGCACGGGTGTCAGGCTTGCTGAGGCACATGGTGTTTGTGCTGCCACTGGAGATGAGCTCTGAGATATCTCCAGTGCACCAGGAAATGCCAGGGGGGTTTTGAGACAGCAGAAAAGCATCTGCCGAGACTCCTCTGAGCTCGTTTTCTTTTCTGCCTGCCTCTCCTCTCTGCTTGGTCAGAGGGAGCAATAGGACAGAAATACTTCATGTAACTCAATTTTCCTTTCTCCTTTTCAGTTTGCTTTTAAAAGGCATTTCTGCATAAGGTAGAGCAGCCTCATGGTTGAGAAAGGACCTCAACCTGGCAATGAGGAAGGCTTGCCCAACTGGCCCCAATACCCAATGCATGCCTTCCCCTCTTTTGGGGCAGCAGAGATGCTTTGCCAGCTGAGGAGAGAGAAAAGAAGAAGGGTGAATTTCTTGATGTGAAAAATCCAAAAAGCCTCAGACAAGGATTTTTAAAAATCCTGTTAAAAGAAGTTTTCCATCTTCCTTTGCTCTTCCAAGCCTGGGAAAATCTCTTTCAGTATGACATTAATCCTGTAAGAAGTCCTGTTTTCTTTTTAGTCAGATGTTGCTGAATGTTTTAGAGCTATGGTTTCCAAGTCCTGCACAGAAGCTCCTTAACTTTCACTTGATTCTTTATAATCCCTGTGTCCTGAGCTGGAGCTTCAGTATTGACAGTTGTAAAGAAGATGCTGTTTATTTTATGTACTACTCAAATACTCCTCAAGATTCACACCTTTGTGTGCCCAGCCCTGCCACCCCCTGTGCCAAAAAGGGACACAGCCCTGCCTTTGCAGCCAGAGTGCATCACCAGCATGGAATATTCAGTGGAGCTCATCCAGTTACCCTGGGAAGAAAGTTTTGCTTGCACTGTTGGTGCTTTCCTGCATATTGTACAGCTTTTAAAAAATCCAGTATTTTAATCAAATGATCAAAGTGTATAGTCCTGCTTAGAAGCTTTCTAAGTAACACAGCTTAAGAAGAGTCAGCAGTTTGCTTAATGTTAATCAAGTGTCAATGCAATATACAGCCTGAAAAAAAACACTGCACATTGAAAAATACTCCCTTCTCACAGGATTGACTGAAATGGTTGGTGGGGATTCTGCTACAAAACTGAAAAACACCCCAGAAGCAAACACATGATGACTCATGGAGAGTGGCAGCCTCTTCTAGAAAGTTAAAAGTATCTAAATACAAGTGCTTTTAAAACCATTATGGCTGTCTGTAGCATGCATCACGCTTGCCTGGTCTGTGGGGATCCTTGTTACTCATTCAGGGAAGGAGGCAAAGATCACTGAAGTCAACAGAAAGATGCAGAGTGATTTCAGGTGGTTTTAGGTTAGGTCATGCACTTCTCTCCCTCCGACTGCCAGTGTCCTCAGTGTTCACTGCCATCCAAGCCTTTGGTAGCTTTGACAGCTGCTACAGCAGTTCCTGAATTGCAATAAGATGAAGTTCTGAAGGTTCATGTTTCTGAGACACTGGTCTGCCCCAGTTCCCTCACGCAGTGAGCTGGGAACTTCTGCAAACATGACCAAGGGCACGCCTGCACTGATGGTAGACCAAAGTAGACCTGGAAATGAAGGCTTTTGAACTTTTTTTTGGTAACAAAAACTAAAGGCTTTTTTTCTTACCCAATGGCACAAGGTAAGAAGATTTATGGAGGGATTAATAGTGTCCTTTACAAACATGAAAGCCATAAACATGCACATGACTTCAGTGCAACCAGGGACAACACACAGGATTTGCTGAAAGGCAGCAAACGTGCAGGCTCTCTGAAGTGGATGGTTTCAACTAAACTTCAGGGCTGGGCAATAAAAAGGGCAAAACAAAGCTGCAGTTTACTGCTTGGTATTTTTTAACACAAGTATGTCCACAAAATCGTTGGTGTCTCCAGTCATTTTTTGTGAAGACGGCCGCGGCGGCTGACTGAGTTACCAGAGGCGAACGCTGCGCCGGGGCTGTCTGGGCTCTCCCCGTGACCGAGGCTGACGAGGCGGCCACATCCCACAAAACCCCACCAAGGAGGATGGGTGCGAGCAGTGGCACTGCTCTCACGGGGTGCTCTGAAGTCGTCTCTGGCTGGGCAAAACGGGGTGCTCTCCGGGGAGGCTGGGCGCTGGCTTGGCGTGGCGGCGGGGACAGCTGTTGAGCGCACAGACAGCCACCCACCCACAATGTCTGCAATGCACACAGCTGCTGCCTGGCTGCGTTACAAAGGTGCCTCCACAGCAGCACATGGGCCTGCTGACACCAGCGGCTGCGAGCTGTGCTCGGGCTATATTTCACAAGTTCGTTTTCTATGGCGCTGCAAGCACAGGCACGCTTTTATGGCATCTATAGCATTTCGCTGAATGATTTGGTAGTACGCTACTGACCAGACACCACGTTTCCAGATTTAGATTGTAAGAGGAAAACAGCAAGTGGTAGGTTCAAGTGCGGGTCAGTGGACATGTTATACCAGAGCTCCTTCGCTGAGCACTGGAGTACTCGCGCTCCCTCAGGACCAATACTGGAAGCTACGCTCCATAGAGATGGCCTAAGGTGTTTGCTTTTATGATTACCAGTACCATTCACACTGGAAAAACGCTGTTACCACATTGTTAATATAATTTTTAATATCACAGAATCTTTTTGGTTGGTATTTGGGCTTCAAACACAAACTGGTGATATTAATTTTCTCCTGTTTTCTGGGTGTGTTAGGCGGCATTTTAGCAGGAGGTTTTCAGGAAGGAAGAGTACAGAGGTGAGAGAATATTCTGAATCTGCTGATAGGCTTGTTTTCAATAGCGACTAGTACCAGTAAGCACAGTTTGGAGGAGGAAAGAAAAGAAAGGCTGTAAGCCAGACCGTGAAAACCAAAATTGACACTGATGGCCACACTACTGATACACATGGAAAAACAAATACTGCAACGCAGTGTCATTAGCATTTAACATCAACAAGCAACATTTAAATATTTCACCCTTAATAAAACCTGAGTTTACAGACAGCATGAACCAACTTACTCACCCGGCTCATACCCACCACCTGAAAGTCAGTGGGAAAGTATCTCCTGATGGTCTGAAGAGAGAAGAGGATCCTGATAACAGTTTAGTAATTGCAAACTGGCTTTGAATGCTGCAAGTTTTTTTTAGATTAAATTCTGTTTAGTTAAACTTTAGATCATCTTTTACAGGGCAATATTGCCTTTAAACACAGACCTAGGGGTGCACAAGCCCCCTCTTCCCGCTCTCTGAGTGTAAATGGTGATTGCTGAAAGCTCAGCGAGGTACAGTACCACCAGAGAAAGCTGTTTACTATTTCATTGCCAGAGGGAATAAAGCACCCTTTCTTAGTCTCACTGGGCTGTGAAAGCCCAGCCTAGGCCCTAGCCCTGTGTTTGCTGAGTAAGATCTGGCCTGTGTAGGAGTTAGTCATGAATAACCTGCCCAGAGTCATGGTTCAGATGTGGCTCTCCCACATCTTTTAACACAACGGTATTCTTAATGTTGGGGTAAGTCGTGTCCCTGCAGGTGACTGATCATGGCTTTTGGAAAGGTGGCCCATGTCCCTGGGCAGAAGGGGTATGCGAGAGCTGCTGCTGTCCCAGGGAGGTGGGTGTGAGGGAGAGGAGGACTGCACCTGAACTGGCAGGGGGGAATCACCTGCCCCCAGCACTGTGTGCTAACCTGGGTGTTACAAGAAAGATTTATTTTTGTGACAGGAGACTTGGACACACACAGTAGCACTTTTAGGCTGATAAGGCTTATTTTCCAGGATGGTGTCTTTTTCCCCTCACAGCAGCCCTAATCCCAAATTCCTGCCTTAGCTCTTACTCAGACAAACCTCCTATGGACTTGCTCCTACCTGGACCAGAACTGACCAAAACCTTCAGGTATTGACCCAGAAGATATGAAAGAATGCTGAAATTAAAGTTCACAGAGCTACACCCCTTTCATTTAACCTAGTTTCCATATGACACAGGCACATCTGACTGCACGATGGTGCAGTCCAAGTAGGGCAGATGCTGTTCATTGAGAAAACACTTGTGTTTTATCTGTGCTTCTTGCAGCGTGTCCCACTGCATGGGAACCTTCCTCTCAGACTTGCTCTGGGGATGGGGCTGTGCTGAGGTCTGGGAGAAGAGGAGGATGCTCTTAGATATGTTTATATGTCTATAGTTTAGATATGCCTTTCTGAAATAAATGGACTTTTTTTTTTTTTTCTTTTATCTCTGGATTCGACCTTTTTGCACAGGCAAAGTGTATGAGATGATGCAACAGGCTCGGATGCTGGAAGGACGGTGGGCACTCCCCATGCCTGCCTGCTCCCTGGTTAGCACCTGCCCACTGCCCTGCCTGGGGTAGGGTCTTTTGGCCAGCCCTGGCGCAGGGTCTGGTCTCTCATAGGGGCTGCAGCCCCACACTGTGTATGGGAGAACAGTGCTTTGCGCTGGGAACTTGGATGCTGCTGGCAGATGTGGAGAAAACCTCAGCGCGTGTAACCAGACAACTCCCTACTGACAGCGCAGCTTGCATTCCTGAACAGTGCTAATTACTCAAAGCAAAGCTGGCAAAAATTCAAAACTCCCAAACCTTTTTTTGGGAGATGCCCTTTCCCTTTTCATTTTCACATCATGCTCCTCTGGCAGATCCGGTTGGCCTCCGTGTCCAAACCTGCCCTTGTTGGGGTGCTCCTGGCTGGAGCGTGCCATGGGACATGGCAACCTGCTGGCACCCATGGGCTGCAGCCATAGGGCATGCAGGCGGTTTCATGCCTGCGTCTGTTAATGAAGAATTAAATGAATCCTAAAAAAGTGAGAACAGAGGGTGAGAACCAAGGCAATGGTACATTGCTCAACTGTTTTGCTTGCTGTAATTGCTCAGGTTTTAGAGCAAAACAGAAAGCTGTGCTTAATGAATTGCACTACCTTAATGTGTCCTACAGTTAGCACAGGGTGACAATAGAAACCGGGGGGCACAAATGGGCTGTATGGCTTTGCAGAAGGCCACCCAAAGGACAGAAAGCAAAGGGCTGGCGCTGCTGGGAGCAGGTGTCGTGGTGACTGCAGATGCAGCTGCAACTGCAAACAGCCTTATTTTGAATATGAAAACTTCAAGCTGTGAGGCACAAGGGCTGGGTAAAAGGGGGAAGGAAGAGGAGGAAGGCCTGTGCTAATCATGCTCAAAGCATTGGAGCTGAGTTAGCAACTCACTGGCTGAGCACGGCTTGGCTACACCGAGCAGCCAAACAGCCTCCCTGTGACCTTCGCTGCTGCAGTGCTTCAGATGTTGTTTTAGAAAACTGCTATCGCTGCAAGAGATTAGAAGTATCACACTTCCAGGAAAGCCCAAGGAAAAGTATCACCAAAAAGCCTCCCACTACAAATGAATTCATTCAAACAAATGCCTCCTGTCCAAAATCAACAGGCATAGATAGAGCTGGTTGTCCATATTTCTGCATATTCTGGTCTTTCTATGCCCCCTATTTGCTGCTCATGAATTGGTGACAGTTTTATCCTGCTGTTCATCGAGATCATGTTACTCCATAAGGTCCTATATCTCAACTTATCATGAGGCAACTCATTCTGTAAAACACTCGATAAACTGAATATTTTGGTCTGCTTGATCATTTTAAGTTAATCGTTGGATTATTAAGTAAGGATTGAATTAAATTCTGACAGAATTCCCAATTCTTTGCAGATCTGAGCAATAATGGGCTATTGGACAGTAGTAAATTGGGTCTACATACCTAGGAACATAAGCTTCTTTCAGTCAGGACTTTATCTTCTTATGTCTTTGTTAAGTATTCTTTATCTCTGTTATTAGAGAATCTGCAGCCTTTGACACAATATGCAGGATTTATTCATCAAAGTAAATCTGTTGTCTTTTAAGTGTGTGATGTGTCTTCAAGTGGCAAAATCTGTCAAAAAATACATATCAATCATAATTAGTATTAACTGTTAAATATGTGCAAGCAACTTAAATTAGGTATTTTAGCCTCATTAAATAAATACTAGAATTATTTCCATTTTACCTAAATACTCTATTACATTAATAAATAATAAATGTATACAATAAATAGTCAATCTGTTGTTTACAGCTACTCCTTATTACTATGAACTTCATGTCTGGTTCTGTTATTAGTGTGAGGTCTGTTTTAGGTGAAAATTCTTCAAATGTCAAAGCATGACTAAAATGCAGTAAACTGTGAGTAAAACAACCACATTTGAAAGAATGCAAAAAATGCTTTGACAAATTGTTATCTTTACAGTGGTATCTTTGCTCTCTATATATACACAAATACACAGAAAGCTATTATATATTAATTACACAGGAAAATGTTACTCATCTCTGTAGAAAAACAGGATAGAGATTTCACATGTGGCTCAGCTCTAGGATGATGTGATATTAGGTCTGTGCTGTTTTCAAGATGCAATTTATCTAACACTGGAAAAGGGTATGGTTTGGCTGACTAAACTCTGGAGTGATGCTGAATGATAAAAGTGCTAAGGGGAATTTTTGGGGCGTCTAAAAGACAACGTATAAGACTCTGTAGGTGTAAAAAAAGCCAAAAAGACTTTTTCTGGTGGTTGTATAAAAAGCTTGCTGACATTTTATGACATAGACTAACCTCCTCCCATACCTTTACCCCCCCCCCCGACCTTGCAAAATGTAGCTGCTTTAAACCTGACTGCAGGCTTGCTTTCATAGAGGTGTTATTTTTGCACTTTGGTTCATCGTACCCCTCTTTGAGAGTTTTGTTGTATATTTAGTGTTCTGAACTGGAGCAGGCTGTGGTGTACATAGGCATGACCAGGGAGAAGGGCAAACACAAACCCAGCAGCCTGTCTGGGCTATGCACCACTAGTTATCTACAAAACACTCGGCATCACAGACGATTGAGAGCTGAGGCAAACCCTGCACTAGTTTCAAATGCTGGGGAAGGAGAGCTCTTCAACCCCACCCTGCCATGGGGTCTGCCCTGCACGAGGGATGGCTTCTTGGCTGCAGGACCTTGCTGAGCTGTGCTGAGGCAGCTTCTGCGAAAAGACCTGCCAAAGCAGGGCTGCCTGAGCTAAGAAAGCCCCAGTACTCAGAAGCATGATGTGGAAGTAGAGGTCAGTGGGCTGGTGGGTATGCTTGTGAGAACAGTGCACTGCAGGACAGATTTGCATCAGGAGTACATTTGGCATAATGGTGATGGATGGGTCTAGATGGTGATGGAAGGTCTTCAGCATTTGCTCCTCTGGGCTGGCTGACTCCTCTCCATATTGAAGCTGTTGTTAATACAGAGGTCAGAGCTAGCTCTCAGACCCGGAATTCCCAGAAGACCCCTGTCTCATCTGCATATTTGTCCTCATTTTGGCTGGGATAGATTTAATTTTCTTCCTAGTAGCTGGTATGGTGCTGTGTTTTGGATCTAGGATGAGAAAAACATTGATAACACCCTGATGTTTTAGTTGTTGCTGAGCAGTGTTTCCACAAAGTCAAGGACTTTTCAACTTCTCACACCACCCCACCAGTGAGTAGGCTGGAGGTGCACAAGAAGCTGGGAGGAGGCACAACCAGGACAGCTGACCCAAACTGGCCAAAGGGATATCCTATACCATATGATGCCATGCTCAGGGGAAAGCTGGCTGGGGGCTGCTGCTTGGGAACTGGCTGGGCATTGATTGGCAGGTGAGCAATTGTACTATGGATGACTTGCTTTGTATATTCTATTTTTTAAATCATTGTAATTATGTATGTAATTATTTTCCCTTCCATTTCTGTCCTATTAAACCATCTTTATCTCAACCCACAAATTTTGCTTTTTTTTTTTTTTTCCTGATTCTCTCCCCCATCCCACTGTGGAAGAGAGTGAATTAGTGGTTGTGTGGTGTTTAGCAGCTTGTCGGGTTAAACAAGGACAGTTCTGGAGGTCTCCATAAAGCCCAGAGGGGCCCTGGACTTCCTCCTGGGCTGCCCAGGTGCAGCCAGGGGTGGCAGCCTGGTCCTTGCAGGGTCCTGCATGATGAGAAGACTCTGGGCAGGGTTCATCCCAGCCAACTTGTGGGCCAGTTGGTGGGGAGAAGGACATGTCTGTGGAGGTACATTTGGATCTTCAAGGGGCTATTGAGGTTATTCTTCACAAGGACATATTGTTTTTGTCTCAAGAGGGAGCCTGATGTGAGCAGGGCTTACTGCTCTTACCTCGCCAAAGTCACCAAGGTGGAAAAGCCTACTTTGACCTAAGCTGCCACTTTCTGTGGGGGTGCTGACAGATGGTGGCCATAGATCTTGGTGGAAGTACCTCTAGGTCTGCTTCTTCTCTTCAAGTGTATTCTCAGATCTTTGCATATCAACCCTTTCCCACGTCTATGGGCCACCGTTTCAGTGCTTGCTTCATGGGGAGTGGAGAAATCTGGGCCCCCATTGGGTTAAGGAGCACAAAGGGGTCTTGCTTTCTGTGGTACAAGGTCTGGGCTTCCTGCTCTCTGACGCTGGACTTTCATTTCAGGCCACCAGACCAAAGATATGATTGCTGCTGATATTCATGGAGTCCCAGGTCTGTACTGATGACTTTTCCAAAAAAGCTTTGCTGCTTTCTCTTGTAGTCTTAGCCCTTGACTACACAGCAGTCCCAGCTGTGAATGGTTTTGGAAAAATAACTTGTCTCCAGCACAGTAAATAAAAGCTTGAGAAGTCAGTAATCCTTTTTCCATCCCCCCAGGTTCATAGAAAGCACCTTGGGAATGAAAAAAGGGCACAATTATAGTTGAATCTTGGGATTTCTTTAGCAAGAGGACTCCAAGAGTACAACAAACACTAACGTGGATACAGTGGGCTTAGTGTTTTTTCTTCTTTACATTAAAATCTCATTGAACTGGAAAGGTTACCTGCCAGGTGTGGGTGGTAAAGCTCTTAGATATTGATTTTCAGTCTGTCAGTCTTGAAAGCAAAAACACGTCTTTCATGTCACCAGTCACTGTATCAGAGCCCACAGTGGCTTGCAGGATATTTCTGTGCATCGTAGCAGTGAATACAATAGAACATCCTGTGAAGTAACAGTCTTAGCAAAACACCACAAGAGGAAAATTGTGAAAAAAAACTTCTCTGTTCCTTTTTTTACACAGACCTTTGGTTAGAAACGCAGACATACTGGATCTGAAATCGCTTTCTCTTGTGATTTGGCTTTTTTTTAAGCCTCAAACCATTTAAAGCTCCACTCCCCTCCCTCAAACACTATTGAAGCTTGATGTGGGAGAACGTAGGCTTTTTTTCCTACTGCTTTCAGTCACTGTCTGACATATTCTGAATGTGCCTTGATGTGTCCGCTGCTTTTAATATTGCTGGCTAACACAAAGCACTCAATTTGTTCCCTCCTACTGACACACACAATTTGTATTTCTGCAGGGAAATACTGCTGTATTTTGCAGGGAGATTACATGGAAGAGCAATGTAACAACCTCCATAAAGTCACTGCTTAGTGCTGACTTAGTCAGTTTTCCTACGGTATTACATACTTATAGACTGGGGCATCTTGCACGTTGAATATTACATTAGAAGAGCTTGACACTTGTAAGCAGAAGGCTTGTTCTTGCAGTGGCTGCTTTGAAGTTAACGGAACCTTTATTTATTCTCTTAAATTTATTAGTGCCTGTCTTCACTTGTCATTTTTTGTGAGAGGCATCGTGCCTACACCAGTCTGGGAAAAGAATTTCTACCAACATACACCTCCCCTATGTTTTCAGGCACATGCAACATCCTTTGCTACTCCCTGGCCTAGGTCCATGTCCAGCCTGGCTATATTTAAAGTTTATTACATCTGCCTCAAAGCTGGATGAACTCTGTTGGTGGGTGAAATGATTCCTTTAATCTCTACTGAGTTTATGGCTGCAGCAACATAATTTTAATTTCTTTTGGGATGGATGTTGCTCTGTGAAGAGAATGATCTGCAAGCAGTTCAGGGTAGGTATTGATCAGCTACATTGCTCACTCATGAAGACCTTTGTTGGGGTATTGTCACAGTCCACTCGTTGGACTCGTGATGGTTCGTTTGCTATGATCTCGAAAGTGCAAAATAAAGGTGACCAACACCAAAGGGGATAGCAGTAATCAAACAGTAAAACTTTATTGTGTTGCCCGTGAAGCGGCACGTGATAGTTAGAGGTGGGTGAAAAAAAAAAAAGAGAAAAGTAAAGTTTAGAGAGAGGAGGGAGAGAGGTTATAGCTACCACCACTGATCTTAAGATGTCCTAAGGTCCCGGCAGCTGATGTTGCGTCATTGATTGTCATGATCCTTGGTGGGGAAGCTTCCAATTTTCATCGTCCAGAAGTCATCTTTTATGCTTAGTAACACACCTTGCTCCACGTCTGCCTCAGGGGTCTCGGCCCTTTTCAGAATTCAGTTTTCATATCTCCCCTTCTCGAGCGAGGCCATCGCGCATGCTCAGGATGGAGTGTTGGAGGCGTGGTCAGTCTTGGAGGTGGGCAGCCTTCCACCAGGAGGTGTGTTTTGGTATTATAATGAAGAAAAGTTTGTCTAAGGTTCATGATTTCTTCATCGATGTTATGGCAACAGTTTTGAGCCATCTTTTTTGACAGTGGCTATGCGGTTACCTCTAACAGCTCCGGCTGGGCCCAGGTACCGAACAGTAGCCCAGCACTCTCTGTCCTGCACGGCTCAGGCACCACAGAACAGCCCAGCACTGCCTGCACCACACGGGTCAGTGCTCAGGAGAACTGCACAGCACTCGCTGTGCCACACAGTTCTGCCTTCAGGAGCCCTTGCACCGCATTCCACGCCAGGGATCGGCAACTGGGTTCCAAGCAGGCCGTTGTCGGGTACCTCGCTGTCCATGTCCCCGATGATAATGTTGAGACAATGCTGGTCTTCTGACCAACTCTTACAGGTATCAGTATGAAAACAGGAAACAATGTGGAAAATGTTAATAAAACTTGACAACAGCTCAAAAGTTGTTTGATCCACCATTTAAGTGTACATAACTATTACAGGATGAGGAAACAGGAAATATGCTGAGGGGGGAGGAGATGAGAACAGAGAACTGTAAAAAGAATAAAAAGACTGAACTTGAAAAATTCCAGGTCACCCTTTCTAAGTCAGCTGGCATATGCACAAGGCATTCATTATAGCACACAGCTCTTCACTTATAAGTTACGCATATAAAACCCAAGAAGCAGGAATTGAGATCCTTCAGCAATAAATTCCATCATGGCACTGAACATGAGACCAAGTTAATGCCGAAAAGAAAAACTCCAAATGAAAAAAAAAAAAAAAAGTTATTTCCAAGCAAGGGTTCTAAAATTTTCCAAAAACCAAATCAAGTCTCTATGGTTCCTGTTTCTTCAGAATCTGCGTTTGCCCACAGCCTCAAATGAATGAAATGCCATAGTGCTACTGCTGTGCAGGAGTATTCCCATTTCATGATCACTCTTTTCTCTGCTCAGATCCCCTGCACACTACCCCACATTCTTCCATAAGTAACTGAGTCAGGAAAAAATAAGAAAGAGCACACCCTGCTTTTCCTGCTGCGTTTTATTGCAGTAGGTTCTCTGCCTTCTTCTCATTGAGGTTTGCACGATGAGTTCCCTAGTAACCCACTCTAAAGTGTTACTGAATGAAATCTAGCAAATGTGTTAATTTGAAAGAACTGTTCAGGGGAAAAAAATCCCATACTGATTTGGGTGTAAGAAAAGCAAATGCTTCCCTTATGTCACCTTTCATTAACAGCATTCAAAGCATTTTAAACACTTGAAGTCACGATTCACAGTTTATAGACAAAGAAACTGGGCTCCAGGGTTGAAGATGTTTGATAATGAGTAAACTAATTATGGAATTCTAGTCTGCTGATTTTTAGCTTCTGGCCCCTCTCCACTGCATGATATGGATGATACTGTTTCCTGTGACAAATACACTGATAGGAACCATTTTCTAATGTGCAGCACACTCATTATCTTCCTGAAAACAGGAAGGAGTAGTCACAGGTTGCACACTTCCTTCTAGCCATGGGCTTGCACAAACTAATGGGACTTCATGTCTTCAAGAGATGGGGCAGAAAGGAAATGCCCAGGTGTCAGGAATGCAAGGAAAGAAAGACTGTCCTGGGGGACAAGAGCAAGAGCTTCCAAGCTGTGGAAGAAAAGGAGATTGCTAAGTGTATTCTGGTGTTTGGAGCCTTGTGTAGGATTCATCTGTCCGTTTTATCTCACTGCCAAAATCATGTCTAAGACAACTCAGATACATCCCTTTGTAGAGATAGATCAGTTTCTGGGGACCCACTGCAAAGGGTAGCAACCTTGGATTTCAGTGTTTAGCTTCTGAATTTTGAAGGGCAGACTCTTACCCTTTGTCTCTCCCCTTGTGAAGTCTGCTCAGAGAGGAAGAGGATGGAGGTTCAAGGAGTCTTCCCTGTAGGCAGAGCTGCCCTGTGACACAACAGCCTATTCCTCTCTGTTCTTGGTTTAAAATAATACTTTACCTTCTGCTTGTTTGACAGATACAGGGGGTCTCTGGCAGGAGCTGGCTGTCTTTGAGCTCTAACATGGGCTGCACTTTCTTCATGAAGGTAAGTAAATGAATGTGGTGTCACTACTTCATAGAATCACAGAATCATTCAGGTTGGAAAAGACCCTGGGGATCATCGAGTCCAACCATCAGCCCTACTCCACAAAGTTCTCCCCTACACCATATCCCCCAACATCTCATCCAAACGACCCTTAAACACATCCAGGGATGGTGACTCCACCACTTCCCTGAGCAGCCTATTCCACTGTCTGATCACTCCTTCTGTGATTTTTTTTTTCCTAATGTCCAGTCTAAACCTCCCCTGTTGCAGTTTAAAGCCATTCCCTCTTGTTCTGTCACTAGTTACCTGTGAGAAGAGACCAGCACCAACCTCTCTACAATGTCCTTTCAGGCAGCTGTAGAGAGTGATGAGGTCTCCCCCCAGCCTTCTCTTCCTCAAACTGAACAGCCCCAGCTCCTTTAATCGCTCCTCATAGGATTTATTCTCCAGGCCCTTCACCAGCTTTGTTGACCTCCTCTGCACTCGCTCCAGCACCTCGATATCTCTCTCGTATTGAGGTGCCCAAAACTGATCACAACACTCCAGGTGTGCCCTCACCAGTGCAGAGTTCAGGGGGACTGTCACCTCCCTACTTCTGCTGGCCACACTATTTCTAATCCAAGCCAGGATGCCGTTGGCTTTCTTGGCCACCCGGGCACACTGCTGGTTTGTGTTCAGCAACTCAGATCAGACAATTTGGCACCTCAGACAAGACGTGTGACCACCACAGCTTGGACACATCTGTGTACTTGTTTCCTTCCCTGTGATTTTCATCTTTTGGCTTTATGGACAGCGGGTCAGGCCTGGCCCTGTTTAAGCCTCTGAGTCACACACTGTGTGAGCTCTGCTGCGTTGTTTCACAGAGACAACCCCTTTTGGTGGCAGCATGTTGCTTGTTGATACAGCTATGACAGGCCGACATGTAAAGGTTTAACAAAGCCACATATTAAAATGCTCCTGCAAAACTTGCTACGTATCATGATGTGTTTGTCTGGGTTTTTTTTAAACTAATTTAGTGGAGGTTGAGAGAAATGCAGTGCTACAACTCTTGATAGCTATGTTAAACTAAGCACATGCTTGTTCCATTGAGTCTGTATGTATATATGTGTACATACATATGTGCATATACACACAATTGTACCTGCCCTTCATCCGATGTTGAATTTTTAAGTTTGTTTAAGGTGCAGAAGTCTACTGGTTTTGGTCTTTAAAATGCCCCTCCCTCAGGGCCATGATATCATTGCCTGGCATCCCATGTACTTCCTCCAAAGTTCTTTCATGTCCTCCTATATTAGACAGAATTACAAATTGCCAAGTTTACTCATAAGTGGAGTGAAATATCACCTGCACATTGGCCTGTCATGCTGGAGACAGTGTGGCTGGTGATGAGTCCCCTTTTCATCATCTCCCAAAGGCAGTAAAGATAATACACAGTCACCTACTATGAAAAAGGCTTTTTATAGAGAATGATTTCTCTGTGACGCAGTCTTATTGCATGTGTTCACTCTTCTTTGGGTAGTGATATTGAAAGCAAAGTAATCTCCTGACTGATGTAATGCCATGGTGCCCTTTTTTAAGATTGACTGTAAGCATGAGAGCACTTTCACTATTTTTTTTTTTTTTTGAAAGGCAAAGAAAGCAATATCCAGTTTGACGAGCAAGTTATCTTTTACCTCCACGGTCCAGTTCATTGGTTTCTAACCTGCTCCACCATTTTTAGGTTCTTCTGATCATTTTGCTCACTGTGAACCTGGGCAGCTGGCAGCCTGTGTTTGCAGTTGTCTTGGGAAGGCACTAGGAGCTGTGAAACATGCCTAACGCTGTGTGTCTTCATGGGCTTTGGTTCTTGATGTAGGAAAACCAAAATAAATGTCAAGTGCAGGTGGATTACATGTCAGTGGTATGGCTGAGGCAGTCACTGGTGCCAGCAGCAGGAGGAAAAGGTGGTGTGGAGACTGTAACAAGGAGTGACATGAGGAGAGGGATGACACATGCAGGATATAGAGTGAGGTAATTCTTTACAGTTGTCCTCGGTCCTCCTTTTTTGTCTTGGTGCTTTCCCAGCAGCAGTCTCTTCTTTGAAACTTTTTGACTGCTGTTTTCAGATAGAAAGCCTTGGTGGAGGGTGGCAGTCGCAGGAGCACTGTGTGTTGCTTTACTTGGGGACAGAGGGACTGACTACCTTGGATTAATGATGTAAAAACCAAACAAACCCAAACCCCACCAAAGCAAGCTGTGAAAAACTCCTAATCTAAATTGTATTTTTCTGAATGGGAGCAATAATGAAAGTTTAACTAGAGGGACCTTCTGTGAACACTTTCCTCTTTCTGTTCATTTATTTATTAGAAAATGAGAATGGGTTTAAATGAGCCCAGTGAGGGCTGGTTGAGGTAAAGGCAGGACATAGATGAGGAATTGGCAGAGACAATATGAAAATCCTGGGGGAGCTGAACAATCTGCAAGGATTAGCTTCAAGGGACAGAGACTAGGTTTGTGGAGGTGAGAAGATAACTGATGTATACAGCCTATTGCCAGGGTCAGCTTAGACACTGCAGTGGAATATAATTTTCAACAGTGTGCAAGGATTTATGGGCAGAAAAACCCAACCCCATGGCACAACACAAAGTACAAACCACCAGCTGATGGAGAGCTTGACCTTAACAGTCTCCTTTCATGTCAAAGATCTCATAGCAATGAACCTTTGGTTGTGATGACCTGGTGCAAACCAGCTGAGCTAATGCATGTCTCTAGTGAGGCTTCCACAGGCAGCAGAGACCCCAGTATTAAGGCAATCCTTCCCTACACTGTTTGCTAGTGTTCAAACACAGAATGCAAAAAAAGAAGAAGGTGCAGCATAAGGCTAAGAAAAATCCAATGCAAGTGTGATGTTCCTCTTGTCAGAGAATAGTTACTGATGCAATCTTCTCAGAGTCTTTATCCTTGCAGTTATATAGGAGCAAGCTGGTGGCACCTGGCAATGTATCTGCAGGTGCCCATGCCCTCCCTATACTGAAAGGGTGATTTTTATCCTTCCTTTCAGAGCCACCACTGCCTGGGCTGCACTGACTGGGACAGCAGTGTGTCACCTTGCTGTGGTGGCTGGTGGCTTGGTGTGAGATGGCGACTCTTTGTTCCTGTGCAGAAACAGGTCACCGTGGTTAACCACGCTGACTCTAGGTGCAAACAGTTCTTCCTGAGCTTACAGGTATTGATAATCTCTGTGACATCAACAGGACAGTATGTAGGAGGCAAGACATGCTGACTTCAGTCCTTTAAATTTCTGACAAAATTCTGCATAGGGAAGCTCTGTGGGTGTAGGGGCAAGAAGTTGCTAGAGGTGGTCATTGACCTGTAGAAATAAATAGCCACTTGCCAGTCCAGCAAATGATGGGGCTCAAGAAGTGACCTATTCTGTGTAGGTTGCAGCTTGGAGTGGAAGCAAAAACACGCCGGGAAAAATAAATAGATATATTTGAGATGGTATTTCACTACCAAACCTTTTCAGGAGCTCCAGAAAATTCCTGTGCTGCTCCATGTGTTTTAACGAGAAGAGCCGTAAGTTGAATTACGCGGTGGCCCTGGGCTCTGTAGGCAAACCTGAGCAGTACGAGGCATTTCTTGGAACTGAGCTCCAGCAACATGCATGCCCCATGGCCACAGAAAAGACCTGGAAATCAGAAGGAGAGGAGGAGGCCTTGGGAAGTCCAGCCATTCTGATGAAGCTCCCGACAGCCTGGAGACAAGAGGAAAGGTGGCAAAGAAGTGTGTGGTCAAGGTGCTCCAAGAGGCTCTGTAGTTAAGGCTGCCAGTGACCATGTGGAGACAGGAAAGAAAAGCTTGGCAGCAGCAACCTGAAGGCTTTATGTTACAAACGCAGAAATGCCACTGAGGTGACATTTGCAGACCTCGTCGCACTCAGCAAAAATGTAAAAACTGATAAAGTAGAATTGTTTTATGTAGGCTTTTTCAGCAGTTATATTAATCTTGCAAAAAAACCCCTTAGAGGTTAGTATTCCCACTATCTGCCACTAGAATAAAGACACTTAAAATTCTTGTTTTCATACTTAAGAACTGCAAGTTTTATGCCAATAATTAAATTGTGAAATACTCTAAAGATTTAGGAAATTCTAACAGGAACAAGCACTGTACATTTTGTCCATTTTTGAAGCAAAGTATTTTTGCCTGGAATAAAGCACTATTTTAGACTCTTACAGCCATTTGTTTGTTTTTGTATGATGAGTTGTTTGCATCTCTGAATCAGGAGTGCAGGTCTCTGGGCCAAGTTGCTGAAATGTCATCAATATCTGTGTAAAAACCCATGGACTGGTAAAGCTCGCAATTAATTGATAAAATTTGGTGAACTGGTGTTGTGCCTGAGGACTCTGCTGATATGTGGCATATATTATGCTGAAGACTAAAGTATCCTGCAAGATAGTAGCATTTTTCAGTGCTTTCTGGAGACTACGTGTTCAGCTTGCCTGACTGGGTCTCTGTTATGTCCTTCCTAGAAGTAGCAGCTGTCCCAAATTAGGGACAAAACTTTGTCATTGAAGTTCAGTAATTTTCTGCTGAGCTGGGATATAAGAACCCATCTGATGCATTCTGGTCTGCTCCTGACCACTTTTTTTTCTGAGCCTGGGGTTTTTTCATGCTGTTTAATAAATACGAGGCTTTGCATCCCTGTACCAGCGCATCTCGCAAACAAGCACTCATGCACACATAGTTAATGGCATAGTGATGTATAGAAGAGGTAGCTGACTCACCTGTTCAGTGTTTTGTTCATTCAACTCTGCAGAGAAACTCTAGGGAGATTAGCCCTCTGATTCTGATATGCAGGTTGAGTTTATAAGGTGGGAACAAGCCCTCTGCTTCATTGTGATGGATTGAGGACAAGAGAGTTCAGTGCATCTGGACCCACCACAGCCTTGATCAGCCAGACATTAGTCAGCTCTAGGGCTTGCAGGTGTCTGTCACAGTATATCTGTACAATGTTAGCTTCATAGTTTATTATCTTGGGGAAACATAGTACGTCCTGTATACAGAATATATTCTGTATTATCTGTAGTTTTATTGTTTAGGTTCATATGTAACACTCTCCCTAGCTATTCTGGAAGAAAAGCAGTGGTGAAATAGTAAATGAAAATATGGGAAACTAACTTTTTTTGATGGGAAATGGGTGAGGTCAGCATTGCACAAATGATGCATGGATGAGCTATACTTACTCTGTCTATGCTGTGCCACTGAGCGGGGTGTCACCACGTAGGTGGAAGTGATGAAGGGACTGGATCTCAGAAGGGAATGAAGAAAAGGCTGCTGAAAACTGGGGGCCAGATTCCTGCCTGCCTCTGCTCTAGCACCAAAGCATCTTTCTGTAGCTCATGCAGCCGTGTGAATAACATCTGTCACAGAGTTTAATCTCACGCCCTCTCCCCAGGGGGAGAAGTGTGTGCACTGGAGTGTGCTGCTTTGCTAGGGAGGAGGGTAGCTGTTGATGGTAGATGTGGTAAACGTGTTCATCTTAGAGAGGGAAAGAGCCAAGATAGGGGCCTTGCTGGTGCAGATGGAGGTGATGTGAGCAGTGATGGTGCCCAGACCCTGGGAAGGCCCTACCACAGATGTAGGGATGTTCAGGATCTGTCATTGACAAACTTAATCCTCTTTCCTGCTGTGCCCTCTGGGGATGCTGAGGCCACTGCCTTACTGTGAGGCTGTTCCCCTGGCCACAGTTTGGTGCTGTTTCACCACTGGACTGTTCTTGTGGAGAAGCACAACTCTGTTAGGCCATGGCATGTCCATCTGGTGTTCTTAAGTGGTCCAAGTCACAGGCTGTGGGCATTCCAGATCTGTATGGAAAGTGGCAAATCCCACCAAAGCCTCCCTGCCTTATCTGTGTGCAACCTCCCTCCTCCCAAACCCTCAATGGTTTAATCTTTTCTCTTCACAAAAGGGTAAAAAAAAAGTCATTTTGAGGGCTCATATGATTTAAGATGCAGTTATTTTTCAAGTTTTCTGCTCGTAATCAACAGAGAATTTTGCTGTGTAACCATCTCCTATGAAATAGCGGCTGGGCATTTGGTTGTCATATGGCTGTGCTGTATAATTATAGAACATGTTATGGTTTGATGGATGAAGTCATTAAGAGCATAGTAATTAGTACCAGCCTGCTACTTTGAACTGCTGTGTGGTGTCACATATTCCTTACAGTGAATTACATCTGCGCACACACTGAATACAGCTTTCTAACCATCTGATGCCTCGGGCTTACATATTGTTACTCTGTATCCATCCAGAACATTTTTCATTCATTTTTAAAAATACACACACATCAAACCAGACAGCAGTCTGTAGCTTCATACCTCCTAGAAACGGCACATCTTTTTTAGAAAGGAAAACTCCGAAAGAATAATTCAGAGGCTTGACGTGATGTCTGACATAGTCTTGGCACAGGAAACGAAATCTTGCAGCGGAAAGGTGAAACTTTCTGCTGCCATGTGTAGGACCTTGAGCCAGAAGTAATCCTGGTTTTCTGCCTTTTGATGTGGCAGAGTGCTGCCTCTGAAGAGCAATGAGAGGTGTGCTTTAACTCTTGAACTGAGCTGCCTGTTGGGATTTCAGTGATGGTCTATATAGAAATCCCAGCTGGGTGAGAGAGGTTTTCACTGGGAGAGCTGGATGCATGCAGGAGTACATAGAGGATGGGAAAAGCAGCTCTGCAACAAGGACAAGGCTGATGGCTCATCCTGAGGGTTGCTCGCTGGTGGCCACATCTTCACTGTGTGAGGCATCCCATTGCAGCCTCCCCCAAACAGGCACCCACTTCCTACCATGCCTCCCATGCCAAGCCGCTGGAGAAGATCTGGAATGATCTCTCCTGTAAGCAGATATGTTTCCCTCCCCTACTCTGCCCCACCACAAATGACCTGTGCTACTGGGCACTCTGATGGGATGAAATCAAATATTGCACTGCATTACACAAGGCAGACGTGTCCCTGCATGTGGCTGGTAGAGGGTTGTTCATTCTTCCCACTTCTACCTACATCATACTCCCCTCTAGAGGACCTCATAGGTGTGAAAAATCAAAATGCTACTATTCAGCTGCAAATGACAGCTCTAGTTTGCAGCATAGCTTGTTGATGCCTCCTGCTGAAGCTATGACTAAAAGTCAGACATCCCTGTTAGGCCACATCTCCCAGGGTGTCTTGGTGTTTCCCCATGTAGAAGTCACCTTACACTGGGGAAGAGGTAGCTTGAAATAGAGTAGCCCACCTCAGAGAGGATAATATTCAAACTACACTGAATTTGAGCTGGATTTTGACCAAAACCACTAAATCACTTTGTGTTTAAGGATTTTTTTTTAAATGAAAAGTTGAAATTTAGTCTGGGAAACAATTGCTTTTAGAGGAAAAATAGAACTGAACAACCACAACTAAAAATTCCATTTCCTGCTGAAAAAGTATCCAGCAAGAATTGCACTTAATCCTGCAAATAAGAAGTCTTATTTGTTGGCAAAAAAAAGAGGACATATGAAAGAAAAAAAATGGCTTGCACGAAATACACTGGGGAGCATTGGTTTGATGATCATATATAATGGCTGCATCAATCTCAGACTCCCATTCTCTGATCCATCCTCACAAGGGGCAGAGCTGCCTGTTCTAGAAATTGTTGCTATTGCTTGCATGAGTTTTAGAGCTCATTTGTGGGGATGGCAGGAGAAGAAATGGCCTTTGTAAAGTGGCAGTCATTTTGTCTGTCACCCCTTTTCTGAGTTCGATGAGCTGTTTCTTCAGCTTTTTCATTCCTTTCAAATGTCGTATCACTCTGCAGATGGCACTGAACTGTTCTGTACATATAACAGTGCCCTTGAGTCCAATCTGCCCTGCATTCTTTTCACTGTTATCTGCCAAACTATCTTAGTGCTAGCTGCTGTAGGAAGCTTGAGAAGGATAAATTACTTGCCTATACACGGGCGCAAACAGGCACAAAGAAAATGTTTCCCATTTCATCTTTTTCACATGGTCTTGCCAAATACGCTAGGATGTAAGATGAAATCTGCCCACCTTGTTCTCACCTCCAGCACTGCTGCTGAGCTAGAGTAGACCCTCTTCAGAGATGCCTGTCCAAGCTGAGTGGTGGGTCGAGGTGGATTTTTGGAGCAGCCTTTTAAATTCTGATTCAGTTCTGTGGGCTGAGGGATAAGGCAACATTAGGAGTCTATTTTGTAACATGGTGTGAGATGATAAAGAGATACCTTATGTGAGAGATAGACCTGTGCCGCTGGGACTTCATGCCATAGTATGAGCACTTTGGGGCAATGCTCTGTTGTGAAGACTTGGGGTTCACCTTGGCCAGATGAAGCATCCAGATCTGAGGTCCCTTTGCATTCAGGAGAGGGAAGCTGGCAGTTCTGGGTCAGCACCTCTCATCCTGCAGTACATTTCTAAGTTGGGATTTTAATAGTATCTCAGCACCTTGTCTTGAGTAAAAAAATTGCTTTGTCGTTTGAAGCAGCTGATCCCCCCACTGGTGAGTGACTGCTGTCATCCCTGGAGTCCCTCTCACCACCAGGCTGGAGGACTGGCTTGCTGGAACTAATTAATTAAGGTGCCTGATTTAAGAGGGAGCTAATCCATACAGTCTCATCTGGGTTCAGGTTAAGAAGTGACAATTGACTCTCCTTTTCCAAAGTGATTGACTACATCACTCATTTTTAGACATTCCACTACAGTCTGTCTTAATTCCTGCTTTGGTTTCTGTGAGCATTTCCCACCCTCTGAAAGGCACCGGGTCTGAGCACCAGGTAGCTATTGGGGCTGTGCCGGCAGTGACCTGGAGCACTTCCCACACTTGTCTCCCAGTGGTATGTGCCATGACAGCAGGCTGCTTTGAAGCCCTTGCACTAAAGATTAATTGGAAGAGTAAAGATCTTAATTTGCTTTTTGAAATCAGATGTTTCCCATTAAATTCTGTCCCAGTCTGTGCATTACATGATACTGAATGAGAGATGAGTTACACATCAGGTTTTCTCCTTATCTGCTTGGATGGTTTCTTTAGAGATCACTGGAGTGGCCTTAAGAAGGTGGTGAACAAGGCAGGAGAGTGTGCATGGTTTTCTTGATCCAGAATCAACACCTCGGTCTATTCAATATCAGTCCTCAAAATGGAGCAGTAGGTTTGAGTGTGGTTGCTTTCTTTTTCCATACTGTGGCCAGTGAACAGATGCCATGTCAGGTGTTGGCTGTAGGATGTTGTCCATGGATAGGCAAGGCAGGTCTGTGGCTGGCTGGGAAAAGGCAGAGCCACTTCTGGGCTTGCTCTGTCTTGTTTTGTTCTTGGCAGAAGTGTCTGAGACTGCATCTGTTTTCCACACCTGACCCCCCACCAGAATCCTCTCGCGGAGCTTCTGGCCCTACTCACCTACTCTGCTGGATCTGTTATCAGACACAACTTTATAGCTGTGACTTATATAGCTTGTGGCTTAAAGCATATGGTCATTCTTTTATGTAGTATTTCTGCTTAGTTATTTTTCATTTTCCCACACCCACTCCATTTATTGTTGGCTGCTTTCCCAGCACCTTTCCTCTAGAGAAGGAGTTACATAAATAGATCTCTGTAGGCTTTAGAAGGCAGATGCTGATGGATAGATCTTCCCAGATAGACTTCAGAGCAGTGTGAAACACACATCACCTACGTACCTGCAAACACACAAGTTGCAAGCCATGGTCACCTGCTGAAGAGCTTGATCGAGACGACAGTGCCACCGTGTTGACAGTGCCAACACAGGGCCAGTGAACAAACTCCGTGTTTCAGCTGCTGCATCTCATTAAATGGTGTCCTGCTTTGAGTGATTAGTCTGTCTGCAATCACTGAGAATGAATGTAGGGCTCAGGGGGAATTAGAAATAATTGAGGAAATTAAAATCTGCATAATGTTTGCATTTTCCTCTTCATATGCCTTTTATAATGATTTAATATTTATGTACTCAGTATCTGAAAACATGTGGTTGTTTTGTTTTCTTCACTTAATTTGCTACTGAAACATTTAATTACATTTAAGACTAAACACACTATTATATTTGCTTTGTACAGTTCAGTAAACCTTAGTAGTTGCTCTGCAGCAATACTGCCTTGATTCCTCACACACCCAGGACTCCTCTTGGTTTTAAGACAGCCTGTGATAGGAATGTTTACTGTGCTGCTATCTCTGCAGGGTTAGCAGCTTGGTTTTACTGAGGCCTCTTTATACTTAAATGTGTTTTAATCAGAGCTAATAAAACTAAAATCAAGGTAAGGATCCCTCTAGAGGAAAACTGGGAAAAGATTATCTCTGCAGCTGAACTCTTGGGGAAAAAGGCATGTTATCTGGAAAGGGGGAGGGCGCTGGTAATTTGAGGTTTGAGGGTCATTTATGGAGTTTGCTGGGGCAGACAGCAGGAGGAAGAATCCCCAAATTAGGTCACTGCTCTAGCACTTGGAGGACTGAGCCATGGGTGCCATGTCTCTGCCCAGGGAGGGCCAGCTGACCCAGGGAGTGGGTTGGGGGTACTCGCTGCCACCACATAGCTCTGCATCAAGAAGGGAGGACAGATGGGTGGTGTGAAAGGAGGGTGCAGCTGAAAAAGTAGTTATTGGGTTTGGGCTGTGTGTAAATGGGCAAGACAAACTAATACAGCTGGCAGCTGATGGCTTTGGATCCCATGCCCTGAAGGTCCCTAATGGGGCAGCTGATGGCTCCAGCTATTCCATCCAGTCCTTGGTGGGACAACCCCACACCAGCATCCCCTGGGTCCACACAGAAAACACCACTGAGCTGCTCTGTTGCTCTGTGAGCTGTGCCCACAGCCCTGGGGCCTGGCGGGGCAGCCAGCTCATCTCCAAGCCCATATCAGTACAGCCATGGGCAGCTAATAGCAAGAAATGACCCTTAATCAAATCCCAGATGTGGATGTTTCCAAATTGGAAGAGTTTTGTGTCTGGCCTGAACTTTTCAGCTCATGCTGTTTCCTACAAAACAGGGCACTGGTTTTCCCAGTGCTATTGCAAGGACCACCCTTCCATGGCATGGGGAAAAGACCCTTGAGCAACTGGAGTCCAAGTACACGCTGGAGCCCCCCAAAAAGCATGGGGAACTTGCACAAAAGGGCTGATGTCTCTAAAGAATGTAGCAAGCCACCCTGAGCTAGGTCAAAGGGCTGTACCACCTCCCCGCTTCCCCTCCAGGAAGACCAGGGAACTCGTTATTGATATTTCTTGTGCTGCAGGTCATTAACATCTCCCACAACAGGAACAGCACTGAGTGTCTGGTGGTAGTGGGATGATGCTGATGGAGGACAATTACAGAGTCTTGAACTTCAGCTATGAAAAGTCCCAGTCCACCTTGAAGACACCAAATATTGAGGAGAAAAAGTAAAATTGTCTCCGTAATGTCCTCTCTGAGGGACTGGGATATTTCACCCATTTGGGAAGGGAGCTGCAGCAGCAGTAAAGCCTTTCTTCATGCTTCAGAGTAGACATCTGAGTGTTTGAGAAGCCTGCTTGGGTGTGCATCCTTCTTTCCTGCCTTCATGGTGCTGTCTGGAGGTGTGCCACATTCATTAGCTTTTGGCCAAGGGAACAGCTCCCTGTGCGAAGAGGAAAATTCCCCAGGGAACTCACTGTGTAAACCACTGTCTGGGAGATAAGACTGGACCTCAAAGAAGAAATTGATCTTCTCAGACCATATTATGTCTACATGTCTGAGAGCAGACAAGCGCCGAGACCAGGAAAAACTGCGTGCAGGAGGTTTTCATCAGGCGGAGAATTCTGTGGGCAGATAGAGCAAGTTGGCTAACGAGATAAAGGCGCAAGAGCATGAGGGGCTGGAGAAACACAGTAACGGAGGATGAGAGGCATGAAGCTGGATCAAGATGCTGAGACAGAGGGGATTTCTGGTACTGGCTGGCTCTGTGGTGCTAGACATCCCGAGAGAATACTCCCAGACAACACCCACTTTGTGGAAAAAAATGTGGGTTGGGTGATGGCATGCCGCACTCAAAAATGTATTACGCTCCAGAAAAATGTGCTCTCCAAGGGACTGATTAGAACTTTAATGGGACCTCTCCCATGCACAATTTTTTTTTTTTTTTTAAATGCTAAACTTCATCTAACCAGTCATGGGCATCTCCTACTTCCAAGTCTGTTCCTCTGGATGTGGAAGTGGTACACATTTGATGTAGCAAAGGGAAAGTTTGTGTACCACTAGCCTTTAAGTAGTTAATGTTGGAGAGAGTTTTACTGTAACTTACTAAATTCTCTCATTTTACAGTTCATCCTTCCAATGCTTTCTGTGTGTAAAAATTTATCTGCTTAATCCATTGTGGGATCACATCTTCTGTTTCTCAAGACCCCTCTCAGTTGCGCTCAGCTATAAAAACACTCATCCCTCTCCACACCTCACTTCCCACAAACACACACACAAAACCAGTGGTCCATGAAACTTATCCTGAAATTGTAAAATAAGACTGCAAACCTTCTTTTTTTCTTTTTTTTTTTTTAACCTTCTTTTTGCCAATTGCTGTATCAAGATGAACTGGCTTTGTACAGGCCAGAACTGTGCCACTTCCAGGCAGTGAACTCAGTGACACTTGTATAATGCATGATTCTGCATATGCTAATGCAATGTTTCATCAACACATTTGAATTTGCTTCAGTTCTTATTTTCTTTGGCTCTATGTGACTAGGGTTTTAAAAATCAAGTCACCTTCCAGTAGTAACATGAAGAGGCTCCAAGGACAGTCATGGAGAAGGTCTGCTAGCTGAGAAGGTGGTGTGATACCGAGAAGAATCTCACTTCAGTCTATTACTTCTTGACCTGCTCTGTTTTCTAACTAGAGAAAAAGGTTGTTTCAAACCCCATTAAGTAGCAGACCCTTTGTAGTTATGAGAGAAACCGGGGCCTAGGTTAGAGAAAGGGGAAAGTGTAGGTGGAAAGAAAAATCTTTGGATCATATTTAGACAGATATTCTGCTTTCTTACCATTTGTCTTTTTCTTTTGGGGTCTTGTCACTGTAAGGCATCAAGAAGCTGCTTTCAGGATTTGAATTTTGCCACTGGCTTTTGGGCAGTGAGATGAGGGGGAAAGGAAAAGTTTTTTTTTTCCCTTGCCATAACTCACCTGACGCTCAGAGGAGCAAATCAAGGAGTAAGCTCAGTTTTCACAGAGCTGGACATAAGTCCACGTCAGTGGAAAGAACTGTGCTATCTTATAGCAGGAGAAGAGCCCCTGGGAGCCCTCATGGTAGTGGGGGCCTGTAAGGAAAGCTTGAGTCACTCAATCCCGTCTCCTTCTACTGTTGTCACCACATCATACAGACCTTTCACACACTGATCACGTTCCATCGTAAAAGTAGATAGCGGTTTTGCCCCTGTTACTTGTATTACGTAACTGTTTGAAAGCCTTGGTTCTGGGGAGAATACAAGTTTCACTGTGCTAACACTGGAGAGGGTTTTTTAAAGGAAAATTCCTGTATGCTCTAACTGGATGGCAGCAGCTGTAGAATTTTTGACCTATTGGACAGCACCGCACACATAAGCAGGGTAGGTGATGTGTGCACTCCACAATATCCAAGGCGATCAGGAAAACAGGATTAAATTACATTTTATGGATGGCATGGATAAAATTGTGCCCCTCAAACTACTTTCAGGCTTGAAGATGTGGATTCTGAGTCAAGTTACAGAGGCATGACTAAGTTTTGGTCACACTAGAAATGTTCCACTGTTTGCTAACCACATCAGAGAAAAATGGAACTCTGAAGGCCCTGACGGGTTGGATCCCAAATATGAATGCAACCACCTAACAGAGCTTGAATGCAGTCAGTTAGACTGTTTTTTTAATGCTATCCCAAGCATTAGTGTGAACGAGACCCTAATTGCTACACTCCAGTTCCAGATGTATTTTGTTGTTCCTGAAGGCTCTATTTTTATGCAAATATGTAAGTGAAGATTTGGAAGTGAACTGCTCTGCTTTGCTCTACTGACATACTCGCCGTTTGACAGGTATGACCTATGTGATATGCAAGTTGTTTCTGTCTTTGTTCTGGGGCTAAAGAAGTGCAATTAAAATCTATTTAAATGGTCATATTTAAGGCAGATTCATTTGATGAGAATTGCTGCATAAAATTTTGCAAAGGAGAGGAGAACATAGAGCTGAACGTAAAAAATAAGATGGTGCCCCCCCAAAAAATGAGAAGGTGAGGTGTCAGGATAGTTGACCCCAGGAAAAATGCCACACTGACAGTAATAAAGGGAGTTGGTGCAGTATATTGCACACCAAATAGGCACTGCTTACTTAGATATAGATTGCATTGGAATTAATATTAAAACTTTGTGCTCAAGAGGGAGGAGATAGATTGAGATAATGGTCGTAACATGATTTCCTACATTGGCAGCAAGTCAGCCACAAAGTTAAGATTTGTTCTGAGTAACATTCATTATTAGCTTACCCCAGAAATAATGTGAGAATTCCTCCATAACCAGAGAATAGGCGCAGTGCATCATTAACCGTGATGTCAGCCAAAAACCCAAGCACAGTTTTACGGCCTGATATTTAAAGCAAATGGGTAACAGACCGAAACTCCCAGTATGCCTGTCAAAAAGAGCAAATTATTTACTCCATAGTTAGGTTTAAAATGTAAGCAGATATGCCATTAATGCAAGATGAATTTAAAAAGAAAATAGAGCACACTGCATTTAGATCAGACGCCAAATGACCCACTGGTATAAATGTTGGTGTTGCGCCCACTTACCAGAGGGTACGCCTCAGAAATGAAAGTTGGATGCAAATATTCTGTTTAAAGCTCCTGATGTGCTCACTCTTTCCTGTCTTCTCCCTGCTCATTTAGCTTTCGTCATCCTTCTTCTTGCTGTGGCTGCTCCCCCAAAGAGGCAAGGTGGATGCCATGCTTCTCCCAGGAACAGGTATCCTGTGGGTAAACTGAGCTAACTTGTGACTTTATTTTCCACTGCATGGTGATATTTGGATATTCAGTGCTCTAGAGAAGGGCTGACTGTGTCTTGAGTCCTTTGGGAGAGAAAGGGAAGGTCCTGGCTGTTCATCTCCTTAGTGATGGAGGCATGCTTTAGGATAAGGATCCCCTTGTCCTTGCAAGTGTAATGATTTGTTGAACTCCTTGTGGTCTCTTTAACTTTTCCAGTGGTTTACAGGCCCAGAGACACACAAGTGCATGGGTGCAACCCATTGTAAGCAGCATCCTTTTCAAACTCCTCAAATTCCTCCTCTTTGAACTGTGGGAGGTGGTGCTGTTAGTGCTGTGTGCCTACTCGGTTCATGAGGACATGGGATGTAGCACCAGCAGCACCCTTACCTCTCTTCAGGAGTGTGGTGGCCACACATGCCCCCAGTATCTGAGGGCTCCCAGCACCACTGAGCACTGGTGCCTGGGGAGAAGGCCAGTCCTTCCAACAGCGACTAGAAAGAATGGACTGAAAAAGTAGGAAACAGGGCTACCCAGAGACATCAAAACCAGCACCAGAGTCTGGCACCCAGGTGTTCCAGCTTGCACACTTGCAGTCGAGCAGCCCCTTAGGACGAGGCTGTGTTTGCCCAGTTCAATGGGTTGCTTACAGAGAGTTACTTGCTGGCTCTTGCTGTAGCAGGGCACCCAGGGCAGCAGTTCCTCTTCTTTCCAGGAGAGGGTAGAGACAAGTGTTATGTTTTTCTCTTACTCTTTCCTTTTTCCCAGACAATTATCCTGTCTCTCACTCCTCTCTGTATCTTCCCTGCTTTGCTCTGCACACCTCCTCCAAACTAGCTCCATCTTTAATCTTCTCTAATGGCTGGAAAAGGCCAAGATGTTTTATGATCTTACACGTCCCCAAGGCTTCAGCAGGTTCTCGCAGTGGATGGTGTGGCTGTGGTCTCTGTCATCTTTGGCTGTGGAGACATGACAGTCAGAGTTTTTTCTTTTGCCAAGAAAGGCAGGATATGGTGTAGATACAGGATAATGGACTTTATTTTCCAAGTGCATGAACAATGATATACGTGTCAAAGAGCAGGCTATTTCACAGGAGATTATGGCTATCGTCAAGCTCCATAACGTTAAGAAAAAAAAAGTTACAAAAATGGAATAAGGAAGGAATTACTGTGGGGAGGTAGCAGGAGTAGGTGACCTCTTTCTGGTATTGAAAGTAATATAGACAAAAGACTTTCAAATGAGATGGGCTGGTGATTTAGGTCCTTACCCACAACCAAGAGCCCATCAAGATACACTTTTTGGAATAAAAGGAAATTTTCAGCCCTCCTGAAAGCCAGGCCTTTTAAGAGGCTTCACATTTGGACATGCAATATGAGTAATTCAGAAAGAGTAGTTGCAACAGACTGTGTTGGTTAACGTCCCCTTGCCCTCCAGTTCTGCAGAATTTCTATTTTGGAAAGCTGTTGCTATACGTATTTGTTATTTGCTAATTGGCAAGCAATTGCCATAGTTGTCCCCCTAGCAAATTTATT
This sequence comes from Athene cunicularia, assembly GCF_003259725.1. NCBI lineage: Eukaryota > Metazoa > Chordata > Aves > Strigiformes > Strigidae > Athene > Athene cunicularia. The sequence goes on along the minus strand of NW_020799091.1, from coordinate 28,272,905 downwards.
GATATGTTTTCTGGAGAGGAACTGACACCCCTTTGTGTTGCTGAACTGATCCCTGGTCCTAGGTCCAGACCCTCTGTGAAGCCTTAGTTTGTGTAAATTAATGAAAGGAGAATATGACAAAAAGACAAGTGTCTTGTTTCCCTAAACCTTCAGTGTGGTTGTGGAATTGACCCTTGCTGCTTACTCCCTTAAACCTTTGCATTGTACCTATTGTTTTTTGTAGGATCACCCAAAATAATTATTGATATAATCAGATCAGCTTACTTCAGAAACTCTTCTTCACTGCCTGTATTTTCCAGCATATCTCATTCACCCCTCTCATCCATGCTTTGAAAATGACTGAGTCTCACCTTCCCTGTGTAGGCACCAAGTTTATGCCATGTTACCTTCTCTGCATGCCAATGCACTGGAGGCCAGTCTCAGAGCTGCACCGAGCCATTTCTTCCACCAGGTTTTCCCTACTTCCCTGTTTTGCATGGCATGTGGTGTCTCAAGCAGCATCCCATCCTGTGTTGCAGTGCCCTGGGCTTAGCTCCTATGCTGCTATCTTTTTTTGTTATATCTTCTTTCTTTCCCATACTATTTTCATTTTTTTCCCCTCATTTTTCATTTTATTTTGTTAATAGAGACAGAATGAAGTAGAGGGAGAGGAGTCACCCTAGAGAAAACATGCATGAGCTGAGTACCCACCTGTAACATTGATCTCTCATGCTGGCACTGAGCATCTGACTTGTGACCTGGTATCAACACTTGGCATCGTGTTACCAGTGAGTTAATCAACCTGAATCAATGGGTGTTCTCACTTGTAATCCTGAAAATGGCTATTATGGTGAATGCATTGTGAGAATGTTTGTTTGCAAGAACAAAACTATCTTCCATCTCTCTGAACCAAGAAACAAATGCCAGATGCAGCAGTGTATCTAGTGTCTTGCTTAACGGAGCAGGTGCATATCTGTTTCTTGGCTCTGTTTGTCCAGGTCAAATATCTCCTTGCCAACAGTGTTTGACATGCAAAAATTTATTTCACTTTCAGAAGTTTTAATTATTTAAAGGTTTCAATCTCCTCCAAGAACTCAGATTTTGGGTTTTTTTTGGCTGTTTTGATAGTCTGTTGTAACTGTTGAGAAAAGTCATACACTAGCATTCTTCATGTACCTAGGTGCTCTTGGCTGTATGTGAAGAGCCCAGTTACTTTGAAGTGGGTTTGGTGGGAGAAGATTATCCCCTTTATTGTGGTTTCCTCTAATATAGTTCCATTGTGCATTAGAATAGTGTGGAACAATAAGCATGACCTTTCCAGCAGTCACTGCAGAGCAGAGCAATGGGGAGACATTGTGGCCAGATGTCCACTGCACAGACAGCAATGAATGACTTCAAATTTTTTGTGTAATGGATCTGTTGATTAAGTTTAACAAAAATATAGAGTGACAAAAGAGAAAATAAGAACCTTGTGTCACTTCCTTTGCAATAGCTTGATGTCTCCAGGTGCTGGGCTAGAAGCAGAGCTGAGTCAAGGGAGTTGAGCCAGTGTAGGAGGGAGTGCTGACTTTGCTTTCAAAAGGTGGAGGAGTTGCTGTTTTTAGCAAGCATGGAGTTCTCAGTAATTTTTATTTCTTTGGCTTAGTTAGCCAGAATTGCTCCACGCTCACTCATCCTGTCTCAGCAAGCACAGATGCTTCTGCAGAGGGCTATTTGAGGGGACATGCTTCCAAGCCTAGGTCAGGCTTCTTGCCTGCTTCTCCTTTTATGCTCGTGTATTTTTGGAGGGAAAAGGGATTTGCTGACAGAAGTGATCTAATGCTAGGGAGACTTTTGCTACCAACATTTTAGCATTATTAGAAGAAGGGTGTCTTGCTGAGGAGACGATGCAGAACTCTCTGTACCTCCTGCAGAGCACCGTGTGACCGTGCCTTGAGATATGCTTCAGTCAAACATCCCAGACACAAACCTTGCAAAACCAAGGGGAAAGGGAAGTTGAGTACGTGAATACAACTTCCTCTGGAGATATAAGTTCCTATGTGGTGTGTGGGGTCACCAGTAAAATGAATTTGGTGATTTTCTGGTACTTCTTAATGCTTTTGTGTCCACCACAGAGAGCCACACCATTTGTCGTGACTGTCAGTCACTATTCAGCAGAGGTCTAAGAGTTAAAGAGCAAGGATATCACATGCCAGGTCTGAGATGTGCCGGCAGAAGTGTAAAAGCTTGCAAAACGATTATCTGAAATTTGACTGGCTTTCTCCCATGCTTGAAAGTCTCTAAGTTTCAGGAGTAATAAAACTGATCAAATTAAAAAACAAAGCAAAAATAAGTTAAGAGAGTTTTTAATGGAAAGACCGGCAAAGCCAGGGGTAATCTATTTTCACTGGGAGACTATTTGAGCTTTTCAATCTTCTCTGCCAAAGTTTGTTAAACTATTTTGCTTATTAACTCTTTTGCAATCCGTTCCTTAACTGTGCCTGAAATTTTAATGTTAAACCACTAAATCCATTTTACAACCAGAGATTATAATGTCAAAGAGGATGGATTTGTGAGTTTAAGCACTGACCCTTGAAAGATGAGACATGAAACATATTTGCTTCCTTTGAGACTGTACCCTCGTTCTACAAGAATTGGTGGGGGAAGGACTGAGACTGTGTTGAGAAGTGTAAAGTCCATCAGAGCAGAGGTACCACAGGCAAGCTGGCTGTAGCTATTTGCCACGTTTGATCTGAAAGTCGAGGCTCTGCTGGTGACTTACACCTTTAGTAGTAAAAAAGAGGGTTTTACAAACAGGTAAAGGAAGGTGAATTGTTAAGGCACTGCATATGATTTCCACATATTTAAGGTTCATGTAAGGGTCTTCAGCAAGGCTGAGAGCCCAGTCTGAAAGAAAAACTAATGAACTCGCAAGCACAATTTTAAGCTAAAAGAGGGGGTTACTAAGATTCAGGAAAGACAGCTTCTTGGGGAAAGTTATCAAGTAATGGCTGCAGATGGAGAATGAGCAAGCACAAGCTACAGAGAAAATTTAAGCAATCACCATTAGTCATTTAGGGGTAGAGGAGAGAATTGGAGGCATCTTGTGGGAAGCAGGCTACAGCTGCTACATAGGCTAGGTGGTTTGATTCACTTAAAATCTACTAAAAATAAGTAATTTCTACTAAAAATGACTAATTCTAGGAATTGACAAGCATTATGTCATAGCATTTGCCTGACTTTTGAATAGCAATCAAGTTAATTTTAATCTTAACTGTTTACTTTTACTTCGCGTGTTACTAAATGTAGCAGATGCTGGCACCACCTCTTCCTCGCTCCCTAGAAGAAGGAAAGTGAGAAATGGAGGAAGATTTAAGCATTGCAAGCAATGATTCACTCTCAGGCTGCACAACCTGCCAAATGATCTCCAGAGTGGCATTGCTGCTTGGCCTGGAAACAGTTTTCCTCCCTCCCTGCCCCCCAAACTAGAAGGAAGGAAACCGATACTCATGGCAGGCAACCAGGATGGCTAGAATGAACATTGGAGAAGTTCAGGAAACTAAATATGGGATCCAGGGTCTGGAAAACATGCCAGAACAAAAAAAGGATAAAAATACAGAAATAACAAAGGGAAGGAAATAAAAAATAACCAAAAGAGATTCCATTACCAAAAATCAATCCCTGGGATGAAGTACTCATTAAAGGCCTAATCTTACCTTCCCTATTCAGGGACTGGTTTTGCAAGGGACAGCTAGAGGTTGAACAGCCATTCTTCTGAGAGAAATCAAAGGAAGGATTTTGGAGTGTTTTTTTTCTGCATAAAGGTTTCCAGATCTCAAGGAACTGCAAAAAAATGATTAAATCTTGGCTTGGGACAACCTGCCCATGGAAATTAATGGTTAAAATTCCACCTCATTTCCAGGAGTCAGGGAAACATGTCATCCTAACCCCGCTTCAGACTCAGCAAGAATCAGTTTCAGACTGTCCTCAGATCATAGTTGCAATTACGCCCTGCTAATTTATGCAGTTCATTATAGTCCCAGGGCCAAATGGAGCAGCTGACAGTTCTCAGTGGGATGTCAAGTACTGACTGTTTCACCAAGGTGCTGCAGAGGAGATACACCCTTTGGATGTTCTTCTGGAAGTATGAGTAGATACCAGGGCCATAATTTTTTAGTGTCTTCCTAAATTCCAAGATGAGCTTCTGCTTTCACTCTAATACAGAAACTGCTGGGGAAGCCTGGGGGATTGTACTTGTGCTATATTTTGATTTTATTGATCATTTGACTCACTAGAAAAATGGAAACTTTGCATCTCCTTTTTCTTCTGTTGTGGCTGTCCTTGCTGTCATCATTTCAATGATGCTTTGAGGTAACGTTGCTTTGAGGAACCCAGTCCCCACAGACTAGGGAGCTCCAGCCTTCACTGATGTGGGACTTCAAGGAGCTGCTGGTTTTGAGTGTCTGAATTTTATTCTTCATATCTATGTTAATATTCTTTTTAAATCTGAGCTTTTATGTACTGATCTCTGCTTCTGGTTATGGCAGAAAAGTTTTGGCATTGTTGTTGCATGCCCAAGTAAATCAGACTTGCCTCAGCGTGTCATGGAGATGTTGTTTGGTTTTAATCCATCGGTAGCTTTGTTGATTAAGATAAAGGCCTTGATTAGGCACTGAAAAAGATCTGAGAGCTGTGGAGGCCCTGGAGCTTCAGAGTAAACCACTCTTAAAGCCTGAATCACTTGGGAATGTGACTTCTTTTTTCCATGCTAGCATAAGCTATTACAGCTGGTAGACAACTGTTGCCATATTGATTAAATGCTGGGCCTTTATGAATAATAGTCCCTCCTACATGAGTAGGATGAGAATGCCCCTTCTTAAAGCTTGGAACTGATTTTCCTATGGCTGCGTGAATCAGGGGAAGTATGGAGGCAGTGCAATAAAAGGGAGCTCAGTTTTGATCTTTGCTAAGGGGATTTTCAGTTTCACACGGCTGATATTTGGTACAAATGCAAGGCTCATACAGGAGACTGAATTTTCCTTACAAAGCAAGGTACAACTTCTACATCTGTCACCTTCTATGTCTCTGCAGCAGAGCTCTTGCTGAAAAGAGAGAAACATTCAGCTGATGAACTCAATGCTTGGAGGTCACAGTGTATTAAAAACAGATTAAAAGGTCTTTGCAGCTCTTGCAAAATCAATTACTTCCATTAGGAAACATCGGTCACTGTGCATGCTGACCCTCCTTGGTTCAGATAATGTACTATTCTCTTCGCCTGCCTTCCTCAAGGAACAGCTGCTTTTCTGTGAGTTGTTTTGTCCTCTCTAGTCAAGGTGTGACCCCATGTCTTCTGCAGCATACGCTCTGGCCTAAAGACAGTCTTTTTCCTGTCCTTTTCATATGAATATTCACAAAGGAGAAACTGAAGTCTTCCTGATAATCTCTATTCTACACACAGAGAACAGACACATGAAAAATTTTAAATCAGGATCGATTATATTGTGTCACCTTTGAACTCCTGGGAAAGGCTCAGCTCACCAGCAGTGAGATATCCACAGGTGGGGCTGTCTCCACCTGAGCTCCCTGTCTTGAAATTCCCTCTGTTGGTGCCTCATGTATGCTGAGGGACTGTGTATAGCAAGACAGACACAAACCTGTCCTTTTTCCTTCACTGATTATAGGCATAGATACAGGTTTGGGGTGAAATGAAGCCTACCTTGCTGTGGCCAGCATAATGTAGCACAGATACTCAGACGTGTGTCCACTGGCTTCATTTGCATTTGTAAGCGCTTAATGTTTTGGACCTCTGATTACCAAGCTGAGCATGCAGGAAAAAAAGGCACAAGTGATTAGTGAACTCCAATGACAAGTTTGGTTTCATTAATTTGGTATTGCACATATATCCTGCCTCAGCAGTAGGCATAGATCCAGTTCTTTAAAACACCAGTTACGAGACCATCTTTTTTCTTCTTGCTACCAGAAGTTGCAAAGGGTTTGACCCAAATTTCATAGAAAGACTGGGCTAGCCATCAAAGCTGTACTCCAGCCTGTTTCTGATTTTATTAATAAACCTTGTTAATAAAATACAGATATAAACCTAGAAAGAGAGGGCTGCATCTTCAGGTGTTAACTGACAGCCTGTCCCTACAGAGGTGGCATATGCAGCTTTGTGCATGGTGTACACAACTCACAGAATGAGCTCCATTTTAGTGCAACCAGAATTTGCTCCAGTAAGAACTCAGTATAAATGAAGCAAGTACTTAGAGATTCAAAGAGATTTCTGAAAATATTCCATGCCTTTAGCAGTCTAAATGTAAGAGTTTGGTTGATGTGATTCTTGTATTTTCTTTTGATCGTTGGGTGCTTTCAGACAGCTCCTAATGCAGAAAGGGTCCAGGGAGCTGCAGGTGAACTGCTGCTCATGCTGAGCGGATTTATTCGGGTTAACTCCTGCTTTGCAAGCCCATTCTGGAATTCAGCAGGTAAACTAAATAAATTCTTTCTTGCCCATCAAAACAAATAATTTTCAATCAAAAGCTCCACAACATAATTAAAGTCCACCTTGATTTTTCATATTTCATTTTACAGAATTACAATATATAAACCCCAACTTTTACTTCCCAGATAAGCAGTTTAGCTCCAGAATTCAGTGTAAGAGCAAAGGTGGAACACTAGAAGAGATTTTCACATAGTTGTATGTTTTTGAAGATAGCAAAGAGGACACATACAAATGTGAATATGCACTCTTCACTGCATACATCTTTTACATATATGAGAGACTTACACTAGGTACCAAGAAAACACATAATCAAATGTTAATTTAATTACTACCAGTAAGAATCAAAATGTGTCAATGAGAAGAGATACAAACCAAGATAATTACAAGAAAACACAGAATCAAATACAGCATAAATTCTCAGAGAACATATTTTATTGTTCAAAGAGGAAGCAGAAGTGAGGGAAACAGAATCATTACCTTTGTGACTTCAGGAGATAAATCATCAGTAAATATTATTTTAAGCAACACCACAGTTAATACAGAACAACTTCACATTTGTAGATCATTTACAACTCAACAATATTCTGTCAACATGTCCTCATATGTATGGTTTGATTCAACTTAGTGAAAGACACCTCCCATCAGAGCTGAAATGTCTCTGAGGTTTTAATGATTTTCCACATAGAAAGGGCACACTGGGTAGCAAATGTGTTCTGTTTTTTTTTCCAGTATGCCCAAATTAAGTAACTCATGCATATAGTGTCAATGAATACAATTGCTTTAAGGCAAGAATGCAGATCTGGAAGGAAAACAAAGACCAGTGGTGCCTTGCTTCTTCAACAGACAGATTTTTAGACACCCTTAGAGCAGACAGCATATATGAGAACAAAATATTAGACTCTTGTTTTTGTTGGCTGCAAATAAATTCATCATGGGATACATGGTTTAAATATGACCTGATGTAATTCCCATTCTCCTACTACTAGCTGCTATCTGCTGAGCCAATTTCAACTTCAGCTCAGTTTCTTCTGAGTAAAGATTGCAGACAGACTCTCATCTTCATTTGTTCTATCCAATTCAGGATGCAAAGCATTCCTGGACACAGAATATAGGGTGTTATTCATTTTTGTAACGTGTGACTCAGTTTCAGCATATGAAACTACTCTTTGCTAATGCATTGTGTTAGAGTTGACTCATCGATATTGAGCATGTAAAGTCCTTGAGTGCTTTACCAATTGCTTTAAATTTTAGAAAGTGTGTATTACATCTTGGGTTTTGCTTAAATTGGTATTTGAAATTTTTGTTCTCCTTAATAAATCGTATACACAGACAACTGAGCCTTGCAGTTTGGATGTAAATAAATAATTGGAAAAAAGTACAGCAGCTCTCAAAGTTTAGCAGACAAGTAAATCCTTAGTCTTTGTCTGTTTGTTACTCATTATTTAAACCTGTGGGTAATTATAAACTGTTAAGGGCCAGATTTTGCTAGGGGTTCAAGAGCCCACAATCACTTGCAGGTTTTCAGAATTGGCCAGCTCCTGCCAAAGCACCAAAGTGAGTAGGTGAATCCACATACTGATTTCTGAGTTCCTCTTAGCACTTGGATACCCCTTTTTTTTACTCTTACCTGAGAAGTGAGCCCTTGGAAACCTGCTCATCCTCTAGGTAGAAGGCAAAATGAAGTCAAAATCCAGGATAAGCTTCATATTAGTGACATGTCTATGCATGATCCCACAAAAGAGCTCCCATTTCCAAGTCTGAGAGATATCCAGGCAGATATCTCTGGGATTTCAAATAGGCTTTCTCCTTTTAACACGATAGCCTGTGTGAAGTCACACACATAAATCAACATTTTTCCTTTGGAGTGAATGTGAGGTTGGACCCATCACTAGCTACTTGGCATTCTGGAGACCAGCCCTCTCCTCGTCACCTGGGAAGGGGCTACCTCAGTCACCCCAGCTCTCTTGGAGATTTATAGCGAATTTATGTTTCAGAAACAAGTTGATAACCTTTGCACCAGCATGGAAGACAGAACTTTTATTACAGGATTGTTAAGATAACAGTAGCTTTGAGTGTATAATGCTGCTGTGTTAGGAACTGAGTGGAAACAAAGCTCTGCTGTCTGCTCTGCTACCTGGATCTCGGTGGTGCCCAAGGGTGGGGAGTCCTTATACAGCCAGTTGGTTGTTTCCTGCAACTCCTGTTTTGAGGCAGGAGAAGTGCACTTGGCTTTGCTGCTGCTTTGTTATCTAAGGGATCCGTATACTACTTAACCTCAGTAAAAAAACCAAGCCATGACTATACAGTGTGAGCTCTGCACAGAGCATCAGCATTCCAGATCTGGGGCCATAAGGCCTGTGAACAGATCGTGGGGTGCACTAAAAACTGTGGATTTTTGGCAAACAGTACCATAAATGAAGGGGAAGGCTGTCTGAAACCATGTGAAATTTTTCTTGGGTGATTTGGAGTTTCTGGACTTAAGATATTAGGTGAGAGACATTTAATTGGTGAGATGACAGCCTTAAAAGGAAAAATACTAGATGTGGCTTCTGTCTGCCTTGCCATGTATACCTAATAATCAGTCTTTTTTGTCAGTTTCAAGGAGCAATTGCCTTCTTGGGAAAAAACCTGAACAGAAGAGTGGACAGACAGTATTTCTTTCGTATGTGAGCCAGATGCTGTACAAATGCCCTGGAAATATATTCAGAAGCCTTTACTTTTTTTTTTTTTTTTTTTTTTTTTTTTTTTTTTTTTTTCCCCCCTCCTAAATGACTAGAGCAAGACAAAATATGATAACAATACACACTGTAATGTTTATTTTAAAATAGATAACAGCTCTGAAAACCCCTTGCCTAGTTCAGTACACTGGAACATCCCCATGGCTTAACCTCCTGTCAGTGTGAGCTGGAGCAGGGTGAGGAATGCTTCTTGTCTTTCCCAGGCAAACTCCTCTGAGGAAATTCAGAGTGGACAGTTTGTTCAAACTCCCTTTTTCCTCTTTAGACTTATTAATTATTTCAGGTTGATGCACGAGCTCAGGGCTGGGCTGGATCCTTTCCTGGACATCTGCCTTAAATGAGTGCTGTGTATCTTTTAGATCCCAACAGATCATGTATCACAGGACGTTCCCCTCATGTCCTGTATACTCCCAAATCGCTTCTAACAACTGGTATTTCCCTCTGGAAAATACAGAGATTTGGAATGGCAGGGCTGAAAGCAGAAATAAACAGGGAAAGGCTGAAGCAGAAACGCTGGGCTTTGCCCTGCCTCCCTTACTTAGGTTTTAATCAGCCAAAACCCCTACCGAGTCAGCAAGATTTTTCACTTCCAAAAGAACTGTGTGAAAACTGAGGGAGAGCTTCAGGCAGATCCAGTACAATGGTTGAAAAACAACACAACAAAGTAAAAAGAAGGACGATAAGCAAAAAATGCAGCTTAAGAAAAGTGTTTTCACTAGACAGAGCATCCAATATCCAGCTGCTCCTCTGGAGAAGGAGGTAATGGCTAACGTTGTCACTGTGATGGGGTATGAGGCATCTAACAAAAATACCCTAGATTTTCCTTTTTATGTTTTGGAGGTGAGGAGAGTGTTTGAATTACAGGTACAGAATGGTAGGTGTTAATGCCAGTCTTCCACATCTTACTTCTGGATTTAAAGTTCAGGCGGTCTGTTTTCTTTTTCTCTCCAGGACAGTAGTCACCTTTTTTACAAAGCCCTTTTGTTAGTATCACATGTTTTCTTTGTGGACAATACTGTCAGCAATATCAGGATATGTTTAGATAAAAGATCTACTAAATAGACTGGTTTGGGGGTTTGGGGAGTTTATCTCAGCAGATAATACTTCAGTAGATTTTTCTAGTGGCTCTCATTAGTTGGCTTTGTCTTATCTAATCAGACTCTGAAGCCAATCAATACAGAAACTTGCCAATCAGTGCTGAAGCATTTCATGTGGTTATACTGAGGCTCACAGGAAAAAAGGGAAAGGAGCTTAGAAGTACTTTTTGTTTTGTTCTGGTTAAATGCTGTTCTGAACAAACGGTTACTGGATCAGCTGCTAGGAGCTGATGCTTGCTAGCTTTTCTGGCACCAGTTGATGCATTAGGCTGTAAAAGTCTTGATTTCTCCTGAGATGGGATTCTTTTCTACTTTTCAGATGAGCCTTCAGTACTTCGTGGCAATCTATTTACACAGCCTACCTAACTAGACTTGCTACCCATGGCTCTTCTCACTAAGAGTCCTGGACTGGTGACGTTTATAGACAGTCAAATCGCTTAACACCAAGTCTTTGCTTTTTCAACTGTGTAGTTTGCAAGCAGTTGAACTGAAAGGGTTTTAAAACAGCGGACTATCAACATATCCATCAGTCTGAAAGGAGCTTCTCTCCTTGGTATTGGGGAAGCAGGCGCAGACTCTGCATGATCTTATGGGTGCCTCAGTCAGCTTTACCTGCACTGTCACCTGAAAGCCATCCCTTGGCTGTTTGCCATTGCTGGTCTTTGGCCCTGGTTCTCAGCATTGCTTCTAGAAGCTCCCCAGAGGTAACATAAAAGATATTCAGAGCAAAAAAAGTGACCATTTTCTCTTAACATATCCAAAATGACTACAGGGAGGTGGTGGTAATTCATCCCGAGCCATTCTCTGCGCTTTTGCTTACAGCCCCCGTAATATACCACAGCAGTGTATGCACATAGAAAACATCTCAGGTAATCAGACGGTTATAATACAGTGCTATAGGGGCTGCCATTCAGTCACAGGTGCTTGCTTATTTGTCATTATTTTGTTTCCATATGGAGATTAACATCAGCCATAAATAGTGGCTTGAAGAGAGTTAGACTGATACAGGCGAATCATCTGGAAGGTGTTTAACCCTGGAAGAAGTGTCCTGGATATGGTATTTTTCTTATATTCAGCCAGCCCATCATAAATGAGGTAGACTCTTCCAAGGATGCTGACTCACATCTGATCCTGCAAGGTGCTGAATTTGATCATTCAACTAAACCATCCCTCACGTACACCCTTGATGTGATGTGAGTCCGTGAAGACACTGGTGTGAAGCGCTGAGATGGGCCTTGGAGCACCTTGTTATAGTTCAATGTTGTGCATTTATCTTCTCTGTTTTCCTGGCATGCTTTTAGATTTTGGAAATTCTGACCTCCTGAAATGAGAAAACCAGATGAAATCCATCACTCTCACTTCTTGGAGCACACCTGTCTTTTTATAAATGCAAGCAAAGGCCATCTGTGTCTTTTGATGCTGCAGGTGTCCACAGCTATGTTACAGTTTTGATCTGACTTTTTCTCACTGTGAAAGCTAAATGAGGAGTGTAAAATGTTCCTGATTTAGTCTCTGTGATCAAAACCAAGAGATATTTCGAGCATTTTCAAGCACGATGAATGAAGAAAAAGAGACAAAACATGTGGGGCATGTGAGATTGCTCAACTGCTTCAGCCTCTCAATCTTTAGGGTAGGACAGACTCTGAAGGGAAGGTGCAAATTGACACCAAAATGATGTACATCTGGTCCTGGTTGAGGAGCATGACTGAGGCATACAACAAACTCCACATCATTCCTGAAAGCAGAGGAGTTGTGGTAGGTATGACCGACCGTACTACTGAATTGACGTTTCTAACTACAGAGAAAAAGTGCACGCAATGGACATTTCTAAGGCTAAGTTTTGGCTACCCCTGGCAGCAGTATGTGACTGTACCCTGGTGTACCTTTGGTAAAAGAGCAGTTTAGTGCATGGTAGAGCACAACACAGTGCACAACATCAGTGTTAGGTTGTGGGGATGACTAGGGCATTAGGGTTTGAGCACAAAACTTGAGTGTGGCAGCAATCCGCACATACCCACAGAGCAGTGCTCAGAGAAGAGGCCCTGCAGGAGAACAGTTCTGCAGAAATAGTGGCTGCAAAGTGTTCTATGGAAGGAAAATTCAGATAGGAGGTGCAGCCAGGGGACACTTTCAGACCTCCAAGGCTCACTCCAAAAGAAAGAAGCAGATAAGCTAAAAAATACAGACGAGTCCTTGGCAAGCACATGAGATCAACAATACATGGTGTCAATATATTGCCTCTGATTCTGTTTTCTTTTTTTCTTACACAAAGGACAATGATTGCCATTGACATCCATTCTGGAATAAAACCTGAGCAACTAAGTTGAGTGTCTGGCTTGTTTTCTGTCTAAACTTTTAAGTCAAAATCTTACTGGATGTGTGCTAGGACTAAAGTCCTAAATATAAATGGTTACTGTATTTGCTTTCCTGTTTTATTACAGCTGCAGAAGTGAGCCATAATGATTTTTATAGTACATGATAGTATTTGTCAGCTACAGGACAGAATGAACTCACATGATAACGACTGGCTCAGCCTCAAAGTGATAAACATGTCAAGATAATGGCAATCTTTTTTTCCCTAAGCATGAGAATCAATGCAATTTAAAACAGATTTTTTTTTTCTTTTTCTGCATTTTAATATTCCTATAATCAATCACCAACCATAGCTGTTTTATTATGACTATGGACACAAAGGATCAAATTTTTATGGCCTGGTCTTAGTTTTCCATGTGTGATCTGCCAGCACCAGTAATTGCACAGTTTAGATCATTTGAGTACCTGATTACCCCCACAAATCAGGTAACTAGACATCTATGCCGCATGCTGACATAACTGGGAGAATAAACTAATTCACAAAACTTGGCACATATAAAGTTGAAAGTCATACTTCAGGCCAGAGTGAAAATTTTGCTTTGCTTGTTTATTGTTATGATATCCCCAGGAACTATATGAAGACAGAAAACTTAAAAACATTTGCTTTAAATGTGTGGTTTCTTTCAAGACTCTGGCTAGAATCTAACCTAAAAGTTAAGGATTCTTGGCACGATCAGGCAGCAGATAAAGGCTATCTGGTTAAAATAGTGGATTGGGTTTTTCAAAATTTTAATTCAAAATCAGCTGTTGTGGAATCAGAGTCGAGATCCAGATCAATGTTAGATTAAAAGATGGGAAAAGAAGACAAAAAAGAAGTTATTAATAGAATACCTGTATAAGTCAGCATCTTCATAAATTCCCTAGTGAAAGGGATGATACCATGGTAACAATGTTTACGGGTATTAAAAAATGTTTTAGGGTAGTAAAACTAAAGGCGACTGAGACGAATTTCATTAAGATCTTATAATGTTGAGTGGCTGAGTCATGAAAAAGAGGCCATGCGTGCAGAAGAATAGACATGCAGGGACCAGGAATTCACTGTCAAAATATACAAGCTGAGACACAAGAGGAAAAATGAGCTCAGCTATGTACATACATACAACATAATGTCTCTACCTAACCTCTACCTCTCAGGAAAGAGTTAATGTTTGCTCCCTGCTTATTAGTGGTCAGAAAGACAAAGTGAACATTAGGTATTATTACAAAATGAGTAAAGAATAGAAGAGAAAATGTTGCCATCCACCTGTAAAAATTCTCAGTGCTCCTACATCTTCAGTCATGGATGCAGACCTAGTCCCCCCAGGGTGAAAGAGATGGGACCAGGGGAGCTGCAGGTTCAGATGTCCCCAACCCATGACATGCAGAAGTTGGGATTGTGGCAAGGGATGTCTCACTCTGTCCTTGCTGGGGTCACAGTGGGGTCCTGCTCTGGTTGGTCTGAGCTCTTCCAGCTCTTCTTATGTTACAGAGATAAGCAGGACTTGTTACAAATGCAATGCCCTTTTTTAAGTCATGCAGCATCCCTCCCAGTTGAGTCAGTATCTTTTTGGATGGGGACCATCGTGAGGTGAGGAATCCTGGCAGGTACCCTTGGTCTGGGTTGCCCTCACCTCATGGTGGACTCTCATCCCCCATGCCTCACTGACATATGCTCCTGGAGGTTTCACCATTTTGGGCTGGAAGTGGTCTCCCTCCCTGCTACCAGCACCCCAGCTGCCTGCTGCTGCAGCCCTGTCCTTTCCCATGCTGGAGACATCAGAGGGGAGGCAGGTGCTGTGCCCAGTGCTGGGGACATCCATCCTGCTCTGCGAAGACAGGAGCTGGGGAGAGGGGGGGAGAAGGTGGAAGGAATAGAGGTTGCCATCCTCACTGTGGTTGCAGGTATGGCTCTTGGCATTCCATGCTGTCATGCTGTGTCTGCCTCCTTGGTCCCAGTGAAGTGGGTGTAATGGCATTGCTGCCTCTCATGCAGGGGAAACACCCATGAGAGGCAGAGAGGGGCTCTGACACGCTGGCAGTGGAATACTGCAGGCACACACTTGTGTAAAAATTGAAAAGGCTAGCTGATTGCTTATTTTCTGCTTGATATGTTATCTTAAAGCATTTCTGCACAATTATCATGAACATATGCCACACAAGGTACAGAACTCACTGCCTGTCCTTTGCTATGATAATGAAAACACTGGTGATATTCTTGGGAGGTAAGATTTTTCCAGGCTGTTTTAAAACTTTCCTTCGTGTCCAACAATATGTACGTGACTCAGCTACTAAAGAGGCATCTAAATAAAGAGGCTTCTTTTGTGCTTTATATTCACAAAACTCTCATTCCAATGAGCAAAGAAACACTCCCCAGCTTTTCTACATGTTCTTTCTTTGATCTGCAGAGTGCTAACAATAAAACATGTTTGTGTGAATCATAAATGGAGAATTATTTCAGAGTCTGATTTATTATTTTTTTTTAGGAATCCTGGTCATAGTTTAATATGACACAACTATATAATTTAATTATAAAAGTATGTAGTTGCCTATATTATTTTCTTTCATTTAGTCTTTAAAAAATGCTTAGCAGAGATATAACAGTCTTGAGACATTTTCATTTTAACAGAATTCAAAAGGCCTAATACTATTGTGTAATATGGGAGAGAGTTTTAAATTTACTATGTCTAATACAAATGCATGCTGTCATGGAGAGCCTTCCCAAAGGTATTTCAGTGCATTATCTAAGTGGTAGATGCTTTGAGAATTGCTTACAAAGTCATTCCCAAAGTATAGCATATTCAGACACAGTGCAACTTGCAGATTATTTTTAACATTTCTGTGCATGTTCTCTTTCTCTGTCCATACCGTGCTCATATAGTGAGGTCCTAGTCCATTCCTGGGGCCCTTAGAAATCACCAAAGTACAAATAATTAATAATGTAAACCAAAAGTCATATGAAGGGTATTAAGTTGTTACATCAAACAAGGCCCACTCTGGGTGCTCTCAAAAATTATATGAAAGTTTCAAAATTAAAAAGATTTTTGCAGTATTTGCTCCAACTCATTCTGAGTAGAAAGGCTAAATGGTTTGCCATGGGTAAATTATGTTAGCATAGCCCCTCTGTCTGCTTGCAAATATGTTGGAAATTTTTTTCTAATTTTCAGTAGAGCAAATGTCTGCCAAGTGTTTTGGGTACTGCTTTTGGTGCAGGCGGTGTTCATGTTATTCTATGTAGCCTTTTAGTGGTTTTTATTTGTATAGTGCAGAGATCAACAGTTATTTGGTAAATCAAAATTTTAGGCAAAGAAACTGGGCTGAAAACTAGTAAGCTGCAAAGAGAAAAGTTTACTGGCCAGGGACAGGTAGGAGCACTAGTATAAATAACGCTGAGGTGAATTAATACATTTGTGTGAATGGTGTTGATGAACAAATAGATATGGTAACGTGCAATGAGGACTGCTCCTCTAGAAATGAATGTACTGGACTTTTTATGTCATATTCCACCAGTTCTGGGGCTCAGTTTAGGAAAGCATTTAAGCACATCATCAGCATATGAGGTTATACATTAATAACTGCCTTCTTCACAAGGAATTTGTTCTCAGATCAGAGCCCTAGTTTCTTGGAATAGGAGACATAATGGCAATAGTATAGGGAATGATTCTGAAAGGGTATTAGATCTACAGATTTGAACAGAGAGAGTTGCCAGCTCTCATTGGTGTCACATCCTGTAAAATATCTTCCCATAAATGGAGATCGAGCTGTTTCTTTTATTTTCTTTGTAATTTTCTTTTTTTTTTTTTTTTTTTTTTTTTTTTTATAATAGAAATGGGATATGCCACACTATATTTCAAAGAGATCAGTGTTATCCTTGAGTAACTCCATTTATCCACTGGCCTCATGCCTTTTGAAATATCCATATGCCTAAGCAGCCAGATCCTTTAACACTTGCAGTGCTGTAAACCAGGAATAGCTGCACTGTAGCAAGATAGCATTACATCAGCATAAAACCAGTGAAAAGGTAAGCAGATCCAACCCCAAAAGTCATGTTGTACATAACAACACATCACTTGTGTCTTAAAAGTAAGTATTTTGTTAGACAGTAATTTTGTGGAAGTTATTGATTTCCCCATGCTAAATTTTCCACTAGCTGTTAGGAGAGCAACATTTGCCTTTAAATCTTTAGCATACAAAAACACCTGTTCTCTAATCACCACAGTTTTAGAGGTCCTCAGGAGAGGTCAGAGACTTGGCTCTCCTGCAGTGATGAACATCCTTCTGATGTTCTGCCCAGCCTTGATCTGTGTTTTAATGGGAACACAACCTTCCTCAGGCTTCAGGAGATCAGTTTTGCAGTGCTCTTATGCCAGTCACTTAGGCTGTGGATCAAGGACTGCATCTCATTCACTCTGTGAACAGTTTAGACTTAAAAGTTTACCATGAGAACTATGCCAGTTGTGTTCTGGCCTGTTTTACTAAAATATTTATGTTAGTAAAAGACCAAATGTAAACTCAGGTTACACCAGAAATAAGCTGTGATTCTGGGAATGCCTGTATTGCAGGTTAACTGTATTCACACAAAGATAAGATTTTTATAGCAACAGTTAGACTAGTTTTCCATTGCCTTAATTAAGTTCTTTTTACACCCATTTTAAAGATTTTAGGCTCAGAATTTAGCCTAGACTTCCTATAGCATTTGGTGTGTGTATGTGCATTAGCAGGCAGAGCAAATCAACAGGAGGAGGTTTGTAAAGCAAAACAGTTGTGGCTGAGGCCCTGGCATCCATACCATACATGCTTCAGGGAGGTTTACTTTGCACTGACTCTAGTCTGGGCCATGCACAGCATGTCCATTAGCTGCTGAAGCAGGTTGGCTCCATAGGCACACCTTCTGCAACAGCTTCATTTGAAAGGAATCCAGTTTGTGTGCTCTGAGCCTGCCCTGTGATGTGAACCAATGCACATTAAGTGGGGACAACCTGGAGATTCACTTCAAAGCGTGCTCCTGATCCAAACCGAAACCTGAGAGTAAATGTCAGGAATTAAAAACTTGCATCCATCTGGACCCATGGAAATGGAAAAATTGCCCTCATGGTTCTTTGACCCATGGAGAGGGAATATAGAAACGGAATGAACTCTGGGAAGCAGGCACTGAAAAAGGATCACAAATGCAGGTTTCCAAGAGGAGGGGAAATGCTGAAAGATGTGGCAGAGAATGGCACATGAGACAGGAGTCTACAATGCAACATGGCAACAGGAAAAAAGATCAGCACTATTTGGGAGTGCCTATAGAGAGACACAATGACCTGCACAGCCATTTTCTTTTGCCCCTAGATGCTGGTGAAAGTGCATCAGGACATTGGATTTGTTTCCTGATGCTTAATATTTCCATCCGCAGAGAAGTCCCAGAGATGCAAAGCAATTCCAAGAGTTCAAAGTTAAAGCATATCCAGGAAGAGACTGATTTGTGAGGAAGAACTTAATCTTGATTTACATGATTGGTGTCTTTTCTAATCTGGGAAAAAGCCAGCCAGATTAAATTAGTGTTTATGGAGCCATATACAACTTCTTGTGCCACCTGCTAGTTCTTAATTTCCTCTTTGAGCCACTTAGCAGTCACATAGATGGTTCTCTTCAGTGGTTCAGTGGCGATTTTTCTGATTTGCAACCAAATCATTCTCAGACTCTGAAGCAGCTGAAGCAGCCAGAGCATTTTAATTTTGCTAGCTTGAACTGGCTGTGCAGTGACAGGGAATTGAAAATCCACAGAGCCCCCCCCAAATTACAAGAGCAAGTTTAGGGAGGGGAGAATGACTAAGAATCCCTGAACAGAAAAGCTGTGCCTGCTATCATGTTTCAGATAATCGCAGTTCCTTCCTCTGCTAATGTACACTTCTTGGATAAGCAGCAATAATAACAGTTGTATGAAGCGGATAGATATCTTTGATATAATCAGCTCTTCTATACTATGAAATCAGGAGAGCAGCTGGCACAGGTAATGCAGCTAGAAAGTCAGCAGTTCTTCCTTCAAGGTCTCGGATTACATTTTTTACAGTAAAAATCTCTTAAGTGATTCCTTTCAAGATACATGCTGCTTCTCTATGCTTGAAGTCAACTATCTTAAGAAGGAAATGGAGACAGTTGCATCATCTGCAACTCTCCAACAAACTTGGTGGTTCCAGAAAATGGCTTTTTGGCTTTTAAGGTTCACTTTTCATGTGATGAGCACACTGAGGAAATGTGGATGTAAAAATAGAAAATGAGACAGAGTCAAGCATGGTCACACTCACAGTGGTGGGGAGATGCAATGACATGAAGAGCTGGTCTGGATTAGAGGATGAGGTAGTATAAAGTAATAAAAATATTACCAAGTCTTCTAGATACTGAATCTAGTCATACAACAAGACTCAGTGCTAAAAGTCATCAGTCCTTTGCTCTCTCTCCTGTTTTCTCTCCTCCTCATTTCCCCTGCTCCCAATCTGCCTCTCCCGATGTGTCTCATCCTCCCAGCTGGATAGCAGAAAACCTGCCTCAGCTGCAAGCTGTTGGCTGGCAGCCACGTGAGAATTTACGATGGTCCTAGTGCCTCTGGATGTAGTCCAGGTGGCATCATCTTCACAGTCATGAATTCATTTTATGCCTCTACAGGTTGAGGGTTTTCTCATGCCTAAAGGCCCTTCCCTGGATGGTTTCTGGGGACACCTTGATCAGGCTCGGAAGTGTGACAGTGACATATTTCTCTCCACTGTAAATTTAAAATAAAATATTTTCAAGGATCCTGTTTGCAGTGAAGAGGGTTAGAAATGCACTTTAAAAAAGTTTAAAATGTACTGGTGTTGACATTATGGCTGAGCTAATTCCATCTGCATTTAGATGTCTAAGACAGTTGGTAGGGGTTTTTGAGAGCCTGCAGAGAAAGGTGGTCCAGGGTGTAATTGACTTTGAATTAATTTAGGATTCTAAGGCTAGGCATTGCTCCTGGGAGGAGGCTGTCTCAGCTCGGTGACTTGAGGGACCCCATAGGTACAATTTAATGCGTTGAACTTCTAGCCTTACAAGGTGCCTGTGTAACCTAAGCATGGATCTCTGAGTTTGTTCTCAAGTCCAAACTCACCTGACAGCTCTGCCGTTAGTGGGGACTCCCAAGCACAGCGCTCAGACTTGGCTTTTGCCCTGGGAGGTATCTGGAAGTGAGGAAGCCAGACTGGCTTGGGGTCTCAGGTCAGGCACAAGCACCCATCCATGCCTTCCACACTGCATAGGCTCATGTGCATGCCATGATCCCATCCACTAGCAGGTGATATGGTCATGGCCCTTTCCAGTGGGGTATTTTGAACAAAGACTACCATCAAGTTACCATCCAGCAACCCAGTAGTGCCCGGGTGATTTGGCTTCGTACACCTTTATAAGAAACATATCCTTGAAATATCTCCTGACCTATTGACAATATAATCTGAACCTGAAACTCTGATTTTGGGTATCCCACCAACGATCTCTACGTGAGCCACACTGCCCATGTAGAGGGATTTGGTTCTTTCCTTCCCCCCTCCTGAAGTTGAAGCAGTTATAGAAAGTGGACTGAGCGAGCAGGAGCCCAGCGTCCAGTCTAAGGCACTGTCTGAAAGAAAGCAGATGTCTTTCCATCCGTCCTCAGGTGGTAAGATGTCTGACACAATTACTACTGCAACATACCGGACAGACGGGTGTTTCAGCTCTGGCTTTGAGTGCTTGGACTACTTCTCACCTGGAAGGTGTCTCTTGCAAACGGTCTTTTCTGCCTGTCTTTAACGGAAGGTAAGCTTTGGATTCCAACAAAGATGCAAATCAGAGTCAAAACACTCTTTATCTTTTTAGAAGGTATAAAAGGTTTGTAATGTTAATTTCGTTTGCTGGTGTGATTTCCTTAAAGCATCAAGGCAACACCCTGTCTGAAGACTCTGTTATTTTTAAAAAGCAGAGCAGATTTTATTGTTTAAATAAATCTTTAGAGGGCGGTGGTGGTAGGAAACAACAAATTTCATTTTACTCTACCACTCGTGTCAAAACATCTGCATCAAACATTCGGTGCATAGTGACATAGCAAAACAAATGTAGAGCAGACATTACAGATGGATGGCTTGTTGACAGATTAGCAGATGAGTTTCCCTTATGTTTTTGAAAAACATAGCTGCCTAGACATAATGTACAAAGGCGAAAGCTGGGATTAAAGATCAGATAACAAAAAGCAAGGTTTTCTTTTCAGTGTTTACTATTCAAATTCCCTAATATCATAGAAGATAATAAGAGCAAGTAAAGAAAAATATGCCACATCCAACACAGGGAAGTGAAACATGGACATCTTTCAGGACTAAAGCTGCAATTAGAGCTGGGTGAAATGTTTTGGTCTTTCAATCTATGTACAGAAAAAAAACAATGCAGATTTGGGTTACTAAAGCTGCTGGCAAAATTTGTGTTGAGTTCATCAAATTATTTTGACTGAAAAAGAGCTGATTCCTTTTAAAAATATTAAAGGTTGTTTTCTAAATAAAATGCGCTTTTTTTTTCCCCAAAATGGTATTTTGTTTATAAATGTACCTAACTTTAAATAAAGGAATTAAACTGCACTTTAACATTAATCATGTTTGACCTAAAATAAAATTATTTTGTTCCTTTTTGTTGTTGTTTGTTTGCCTGAACAGAAGAACAGGTTATTTGCACAGATCTAGATACGAGTAGTGGGTAATTTTTAAGTAGCTCTGTTAATTCAGGCATGTTTTAATAAAACGGTTGAAATTTTTCTCCTGAGTCAGAGAGTAGATATGGCTGGGCAAACTCTCCTACCCTTTCCAGTTCTCTAAAAACTTACCAGCAGAGTAGCTCTATTGACTTGCTTAACCATTTTGGTGCTGTCTTCTCAAGCAGACCTGTTATCAGTTTTGCTTGTGTGAAACTGGCTCCTGTATGATGTGGAGACTGGGAGTGAGATGATTGCAGTGGTCAAAAAAGATGTACCTCATGCTGCATGACATGCAATGGTGTGCACTGCATCCTGTTGGGTCCATCAGAGACCAGCACTGCTGAATGTGTGTGTGTGGGTTTTGCTTGGGGAAGACTGGATAGTGTTACCCTTTGGTAGGTTGAATAACTTGACATGCAAGCCCTGAGAAGGACACTGCTAAGTCATTTAGGATAGACATTTATGGTTCTGCTCTGTTACATGCAGTGACAGTGAGGAAGTGAGGAAGGAGGAGGAGGAAGGGGAAGGCATTCTCACAGTAATCTCCTGGTGTTTCTCTGGCTAACCTTAGCCAAATAGCATGAGGAAAGCTGCCTGATGAATGCCTTGGGAGAAAATACAGCGTAAGCTTCTCCTGCAAGTTACCCCAGATCTGCATATATAAGGTGGGCAAAATCTAGAGTCAATATTTTACAGTGTGTGAGTGCTGCTGGTAGCAGGAAATCCCCAGTTCTCCCTGGTAGCATAAAAATGAAATTAATGGCCAGCCCTTGCATAGCTTTTCAAGGGGCTGGAGACCTCTTCCTTTTCATTCAGTTATCCATACATGGGCAGCCCAAAACTAGCTGGTGGGTTTTACAAAACCTAATATGAATGGAATTATTTTCATCTATTGCTTTACTTTTTTTAAAGTTTCCTTTTATTACATGCTGACAGAAAAATCCAATATATAATCCACTGACAGCAAGTGAGCGCCAGAGCCTGAGAAGTCATCTTACAAAGAAGGATATGCAATTTTGTATTTCCATCAAGCGTGCTAGAATAATAAGTCAGCTGCCACAAGCCTTGGAGAACTGGCTGGGATTGGACCTCCTACAGCAAATTGTAATTAAGATTGTAGAAATTTCCCTTTTCAGGACTTGCTTTGCAGAATATAAGGTCTCAGTATATTTTATAAGCTTCCAGTGTAGGCCACTACATAAGGCACACTAGGATAATGAAAAGGGTAGAATTACCTTCTCTCTTAATTCAGCAGAGGAGGTGGTTGGTCCCACCACAGTTCTCTATTCGAAGGAAAGGTTCAGAGTGTCTCCTGAGGAACAAGGCACCACAACCTGTGTCCAAATCTGTTAGAGCAAAGTGCATGCTGGCTGCTTTCCCAGGGCATGAAATGCTGGTCATCTTCCAGCAAACTTTAGGTGCTTACTTGTGACACCTCCATCAGGTGCTTGGCCCCTCCTACGTCCCTCTGTGATCAGTGGAAGGACGTAGGTGTCTTCAAAGGTTGAGGTAGCCCTCCTGTGACCTGAACTGAGCTCTGGAAGATCCCCTTTGCCTTCACTAGCTGTAAAGGGAGTTCAGGTCCCTGCACTTCTGTCCAACTCTGGTGCTGCAGGATTCAGAGGGTCTTTTTTGATTTCACTATATGGCACTTGATGAGGATCCTAGTAGAGATTTGTAGAGGAAGCATCCAACTCTACTAGATCAGTAAGACCTACAGGACCACTGTTCTTCGGATGGGGGTCAGGGTGGGTTTGGGGTGAAGGCACAGTTGTTACCTCTCCTTGGAAACCACAGCAATACTCTTGGCTCTGCCCTGATCTGTTGTTTCATTGCAAGCATGTTATGTAGCTCAAAAGTTGCCTCCTGGTTAGGCATTTCAGAAGACACTGAGCATTTTATATTGCCTTCAATGTCAGCAGGAACAACAGATCCTTTGCCTGGGTAAGAAGTCCGAACACAAGGCCTAAATAGGAAATGCAGAAACTGAGCTACCTCACAATCCGTGAACTCTTCATTTCTTGAACTCAGGCATGAGTTACCTGTGTAGAAGATGTCTTCTATTCCAGCACACGTGACTCTGGTCAGTTCATACTTAGTCAAACCATTTTCAGGGTGGAGAGATTGCTTTGAAACTGATCTGCTTGGATGGAGAGTGCAGTGGAAGAGGAAGGGAGGGAGGATAATGTTTACCTGCAATATACTTTTGAACCACTTGATATTTGCCTGGTATGCTGTGGGTCCCATGAAACATAGACAATCTGGTCTTAAAATAGTGTAGAGTACTTCTGTATGCAGCTGTAGATATTTTCTTCAACAAATGTTTCCTGGTTAAGAGAACTGCTGTTAAACATGAGGCCATTTGAAACTTAAACATAGATCTTCAAAGTGCATGTGATTTCATTTTGATGGCCAAAAGGGCTGCCATTTATTTCTGGGATCCCCCTCCCCTTGTGAGGTGCAGTGACATGGCCAGAGGGGCTGGCAGCCCGGTCTGCTCTGCCTTTCTGTCAGGATTTCTGTCAGGAGCAAGTAGTGGTCCCACATCTCTGTGGTGGCACCACATCTGAGAGCTGGGCAGGCACAAGGGACACTTGGTTGTGCCTGTTGTCCAAACAGCCATCCTTTATCTCCTCTGTGGAAAAGAGGATGGTCTAACCTACTTAGCAACATCTGGTCTACAGGCTACCAGCTGAGGTCTTAACTTAAGGTCTTTTAGGATAGACATGTCCTTGCTAGCTGGTCTTGTGCATCTCCGTATTTATAATTTACACCAGCATGTACTGTTAGGGGAGCTTTCAACATGAAACCTACAGTATTTCAATCCAAAATGTAGACTTGTTTTAAGAGAGAACACAAAACTGACTGTCTTGTTTTTTCTCTTTCAGGCTTCATGAAGTAAACAAATTGCAAGAGCACTGCAGAGTAAGGGAGGGTTAAATAAAATATTTGGCTTTAAAACATGGAATACATTTAAGGAAACAGAGGGCCAAGTTCAAATCTTATTTCAGCAGAGCACAGCAAAGCTGGCTTCAGTGGTGCTGGAGCCCACCTGAGCTCCGCAGCTGTGTGTGAAGCTGTAGCGTGTTAACATGTGGCATGGGAGCTCTCTTAAACGCTGTCAGTGCCAGATAAGCTGCCCTAGGTGCCATACTGATCGTGTTCATTAAGGATATCCACATCAGCCGTGAATGTAGCATGTATAACAACGTACGCTCTCAAGCTTGACAGAGGTCCCTTGACCATGCTGACAAATCCTTCCTGTATGCTCTGCTCTGGGGGCTTAATTCAAGTGCAAGGAGCCAACGAGCTCTGTGGCACCAAGGATCAGGCCCACCTCTTAGGTTTACCACCCTT
Organism: Athene cunicularia; assembly: GCF_003259725.1. NCBI lineage: Eukaryota > Metazoa > Chordata > Aves > Strigiformes > Strigidae > Athene > Athene cunicularia. The sequence continues at coordinate 28,248,191 of NW_020799091.1, read as the reverse complement.
TCAGATAGTTTTTGCTTTGTCCAAGCTACTCACCATCACCAAGGAGTGTCACCGCCAGCACCATTTGCCGAAGGAGCGGTGAAGCAGGCTTGTCACACCTCAGTGCTCACAGGCTGGAAATAGAACGAGTCACGCCACTCCCACACAAGCATGCATTACACAGGCAAACAAAAATATCTGTACTTTCCGGGATGACTCTGATGATTTTTAATACCACTGACTCGAAATCATGTGCTTTTCTATTACCTCAGGAAGATACCCAACTCATGTTGAGCTGGCACCCCTACCTGGTATGGCCTTGTGTCAGCCACACCACGTGCAGTTGTGGGTAGCTCAGTTTGCATATGATGTCTGGGAAAAGCTGGCTGCGGTCACTGTGGGCCACATCTCTGCTACATCTCTGTCTCTAATGAATGTAAAGTTAGGCCCAAGTCCCCTTGCTGCATCCTGCTGTGCTGGTGACCTAAAATGAGCAGGAACTTGACGATACATCTTAAAATTATCTTCGCAGCTTACTGCAAGTTTTCTCTGTCTTGAAGTTCAACTTGAATTTAGATATAGGCCTTTAAAATTTCCAAACAGAGATCACCAGCAGCTTTGTGGGAAGGAGATTTCATTCCCTGTCCACATTAGCTTTCCTGTGCTAAAACCCACTCAGGAAATATTGCAAACAAAAGAGGTAAATAGTTTTCAGCATTCCTTGTTGCTCGGAAGGAGTTAAGCTCTGCACAACAGCCGACTGATCAAGTTCTTCTGGCATTATCCCATTAGCTTAAGTCATTGCTGATGACTTCACCCTCATGGTGACATCAGCCTCTAATCTCGTGAAGGTGAATTCATGCGAGATTGTTTCAAAACAATTACTCCCTGAATTGTAGGCCATTTCGATTGATATATGGAGGCAACATTCACTTTTGCAGATTGTAGCCTCTCTTATGCAGTGTGTGCACACATTTTCCATATTGTATTTCAGCATATGTGTTATGTCACAAACTGGAACTGCCTGAGATAAGCAGGAGAATGTGCTTGTTTTAAAGGCAAAAGTAAAAGAAACAAACAAAAACCAACCCACCAATATTACTATTTTTATATGTATGGTTAAGACTTCTCTACAGTCATAGATGTGGTTTGTCTGATTCCCTTTGGATGCTCTCTCCCTCTCTGTCTCTACTGGAATATTCTTCCTGCCTTGCATCGGTTGTGTCTTTGCTTAGGAGTGCTCTGGTCATTTCAGATTCTTTTGTCTTTTCCCATACATGGGGAAAAATGTAGATAAACCCTCAGGATGATTACTGAATAAATCACGATTTTTAGTAATATATCTTTTTCTCACCCCAAACCAGATTAAATATAGGCATAAGCGCATAAAGATGATAGATTGGGTCTTAAAATATTTTCTTTTTTTCTCTTTCCTCTGAAGAAGTGACTCAGAGGAACACGTAGACACAGTCGACACTTGTAAGAAGTGGTTTTAATAAGAGGAGACAAGTCATCGTCCCAGCTGTGCAATCCTTGCTGAAGTCAAAGGGGCTGAAAAGAAAGGCCCCATTTGTCCTGAAGAGCAGCACACACATGTATACCGAGGGAGGATACCGATGTATTTAGACTAGAAGTTCCCCAGACCTAGGCGAGACATTTGTTTGCTTAACTTCATTGTTCTTCCCTTCTCTCATCACTTGTCCTCAGCTGACTGGAGCAATCCCTGTGGAGTGCTGCAGCAGCATCCACCTTAAAACCAGGGGAAAGAAAGTTCCCCCTCCCTGAAATCTCTCATGCTTCCAACCACTGTCAGAAAACCTCTCTTAGCTGCCCTGTGTATGAGTCTGGCCACAGCCAGGGCAGGTGGCAGGGCCCAGGTTGGCACTGGAGGCAGGAGGATTCAGACGCTCTCCCCTCTATCCGCTGTATTGTGAATAGACTTCTTAATGTGACTAATAACTCTTGGCATTGAACTGCAGCTCCTGAAGTGCAGAGCTGGCATGTCCATGCGCTAATGTTTAAAGTAATGTGTCAGAAAAGTTTTATAGTAGTAGCACAGTATTGTTGGGGGAGAAGCCTGTTTAAATAAAGCCAATAAAATTCTACTATCATCACTTTTCTGTCTTTATTGTTGAGAGGGTGGAAATGACTAAACTTTTTATTTGGTGCTAGCAGTGTGATGCTAGAATTTTTTCCACATTTGGAAGTGTACAAGGTAGTGATAAAAAATCATTAAAAAGTGAACAAGTTGTCCTCAGCTCCTGGATGTTCTAGAGGGGCTCAGCCAAAGAGACAGCAAGCCTACTGTAGACACCCAGAAAAGGATTTTTTTTTCTCCTTACAGAATAAACCCTGTTATGTTATTCCTTTAGGAAGGAAATTGAGTCTCTGGATGACTCGCAAATGTTTTGCTCATTGTAGTGGCTTGTACGTTTCCTGAATATCCAGATCTGATTTAGATTATGGCCTTTCTGGGGGAGTTTGGGGGGGGAAGGACTGGCTAAATAAGAGGAAATTTGTATAGTTTTAGTCCAAGGTCCAAGCGCTGTTACCAATTACATGTGTATAAGCTATAAGAGAGGGGTTGCATCTGCCTTAGCTATAGTTAAAGTCATCCAATGCTTCATCCTTTTCTTCTGCCCTTTCCTCCACTTTCAGAGGAGAGGGAAGCAAGAAAAACAGGGAAGTATCTCACCAAACTGGTTTGTGTGATTGAAACCTGTATTAGGGTTAGATAAAGTGTCTAGAGCTTAACTCAAGAGAAAGAATAGGCAGGAAAAATTGGATTGGCGAGTGTTGCTGGTCTTCATGTGTGTGTGGAGTGAAGCAGAAAAAGAAGGAAAGATGAAAGCAGAAAAAGCCTTTCCTGTATTAAACTCCATCAGAAATGGAAGTTTCCCCACTCTGCCAAGCTCTCGGTAACCGCTCCCAGAATATGTTGTCCCTCAAGTTTTCCTCTGTAAACGCATCATTGTAATATGTCCCTCAATAGCAGGACAAAATATGGAAGGCTGGAAGGCTTGGTTTGGGCCAAACTATGGTGGTGCAATCTTTTTTGTGCTGGGAGCTGAAGAGAGGTTTGGAAATGAAGTTGAAATGGTTCAGCAGGGGTAGTGCATGGCTTTGCATGCCAGGCATCTCTGGACCATGTGGATGCAGTGGCTGCTCCACCAGAGAGGAGGTGGGCTGGTGGAGCCACTGAAGGGCTGTGCTGGTGGGCTAGCCACTCTAAACCTCTGTATCCTGATAATCTTTCTCTTCTCCTGGCTGGGAGAGCATCTCACAGTTTTCCTTCTCTGGCTCCTGCTTCAGAGGGCTAATGTGACTCAAGGCAGTAAAGGACACAGCCCTTTTAACATCCCAGCAATTCTGAAGAGAGTATCCTCTGTGAGTTGCCTTTGTGTTGACCATGTGGCTACCAGATCGCATTCCCTGTTTTTGTCTTACAGAAGAAAAATCCATTGTTTTCACTAAAAAGAAAGCTGGCATGCAAAACCCAGCACCATACAGAAGGCTGCGGTTTGTTCTTACTGTCTTTGTTAGTTGGGAAAGAATAATTTGCCTTTCAAGATCCACCTTCTTTCCCCACTGAGTACTAGGTCTCTGTAAACCTTCTAGGTCTATGTAAACCTTCTTCCACTAGGCATGCTGAGGTTTTTCATTGATATAGGAACTTCAAGGATTGAAAGATACATTCAAAAGAAACAGAAACCCTCCCCAAAAGAACAAAGAGGTAATTAATCCTCATATATGTGTGAAGAAGCAATAGATGTTCCACCACAACATCCTCATTAAATGTAGAAACAGACCTATCCTCAGGAAATACTTACTTCCATTTTGGGCCCAGAGCCACCATAGAATAAACGTAATCTAGAAACTATAGCACCATCCTTAAGGGAGGTTTGATAGACAGCTTCCAGAACCTAGGACTGCCAGTGTCAGGAAAGGATTTAATTCAAACCTTGGATTTTAAATTTGTGCCTATTTTTTTTTTAATTGCATTCTTATGTTTCTGCTAACACTTTCTACCTATCCCAGTGCCACCAAGGGGAGCCTGCATCCCAAGCTGGTGCCCTTGGACACTACCAGATTCCATCAATGCTGGTGAGGTCTGCAAAAGTTTGGGGTTTTTTGAAAAAAACTCTTATGTCTGACTAGGGCACTAAGTTTCAGCATTTTGTATTGATATTTGTTCAAGCTTATACAAAAAGCCACTGCCCATTAGGTGCAAGGAGCTGTGGCAGCTTGGTTAATCACAGTCAGCTATTCATGTGTTTTCACAAGGTGCCATGTGTATAATTTCAAAAGGAATTTCAAGGGAAATTTGTTACTGTCATCATGTGGTGATGAGAGTGAAGACTTTAGGAGAACTAAGTGCTGTGCACATTGTGGTATAAGAGTGTTGTATCAAGATCTTGCTATCCAGAGCACTTTATGGGAGCAGGGGATGGGTTTGTAGCCCCTGTCCCCTTCTGTTCCCTGCATTCCCCTTCTTGGGTTACTTCTATGGCAATACAGAGCAGTCACCACTCTGTCCACTGTCCTCAGTGGACCTTGTTTAGTCCAATTTAGACCTCATTTGTCAAGGTACTAGATGCAGATACTCAAGAGTAAGTAGGATGGTATCTGGATTTTGTAAGGCCAGTGGAGCTCACTACACGCTGCAGAGAACTCTCCTTGCCTACTTTTTATGTTGGCTCTTAACAAGATTTTGCTGGAGGTTTAAAAACTCAGGTGGGCACTGTATGTGAGATGTGACAGCTGCTGTCTATGGGCAGACATGCATGGGTTTGGTGCGCAGAACTAGAGAGTAAAACTTGATAAGATCTTCCATTTTTAAGTGAGACTCCTGTTTTCGGGTAATAATGGAAATTCATGCAGTTGAGTAGCTATACGCTAGCTAAGATATATATGGTATAATCTAAATCCAGTCAAAATCTATGATTCTTGAAGGGTTTTGAAGCAGGCTGCTGAAGTACAGAATAGATAAAATAGGAGAAGAGGTGTGGGTTTGGTACTGTGCATGAGATCACTATTGACTAAGGGACTATATAGAAAAACAGTTAGTTTCCTTTGCTTCTCTAAGACAGAAGTATTTTCCAAACAATGTCTTCTGCTTGTCTACTACAATGTTCAGTGGAGCTGGGGACTGTATTCATGTGCTAGTTGAACACAGCCAAGAAATGTATTATCTTATTTTGTAGAGCACACTTTCATCAGGAAGAAATAAATTGAGCAGGACAGCTACATTGGTAAAAATGAGACATACCACTAACCATTTTTCATATGAGGTTTTGAAAATGCATTCTATAGGACAGCACCTCTTGGGTCCATTTTACAGAGTATCTTAGATACAGAGGATTTTAAGAAATTGCACAAATTCACATAACGAATCTGCAGATGCAGGAACAGGCTTCTCATTTTTTTGTTGTTGTTGTTGTTGTTGTTTTTTTTCATTTGGGTCCACAATCCTATGAGTCAGAAGGTAATAGTGATGGAGAGGTCCCAACAGGCTCAGCTGTTTTCCCTTTTCCTTTCTCCTCACCTTTCCTTTGGACAATGTGGCAGCCATGGGGAGTTCCCCCTTCTTCCCACCCACATTCATTCCCTGTCTGAGATTATGCAGGAAGAAAAGCAGCAGCAGAAGAGAGATACCAGGAAGGGATCGATGGTCTCATATGTCACAGAAGTCTTCCCTACCCAAGCTACCTCTGTTTTAGTATATTCATTTATTGTGAGATATGCATAGTGACAGTGAAATATTTTTGGTTTCTGTATAAGATGCCCTCAGATAGCCAATCTCCGCTACATGAGGACCAGATGCTCTTCCCTCCTGCCTGTGTGTCAGGGCTGGATTTAGACCTGCCTGTGATGAGCCATAGAAAACTATCTGTGATGAGATAGTTTTTCTCTGAGTGAGATGCTCCTGCTGTTGCTTTCCTAGCAACCCCATCTTGTGCCCCTCACAAGTTGCCCTGGCAATAGCCCTGGAAATTCAGATCCTTTGTGTTTCTCTCTAGTAGACATATCACTGGCTAGCAGGAACTTTCTTCATTTCTGCATTAAGTCTGCTTGAGCTTCGTTAGGTCAAGAACTGAAGAAATATTGCAGAGATCATTTTAGAGATTATATGAATACAGAGGTCTGCCACTTACAGTAAAAAAAATAGTGTTAGCAATGTGAAAGGATTTACTATGTGGATTTCACTCTTCTGTTGGGAATGTCACTACAAACTCTCAATCTCCTTCTCATAAAGACTGCAGATAAGATATTAAACGGCATTTCTTTGTCATTTATGAGTGATCTGGGTAGGAGCAAAGGGAAGGAAGGCGATTAACTAAAGCCCTGAAAGTGTAAGGCTGGCTGAGAGCCCCAGCTGTGTCCTGTACCCATTTCAACCCAGTGCAGGGAAAATCTGGAGAGGACTGTCAAGCTGTTAAGAAACAGCCTTCCCACAGAGCAGAAGAGACAGAGATGGAGCAGGGTCTGAAAATCTTACCAAATATGTCCAAATATTTGAAATAAACTCAAACATTCAGTGGCTGCTTAACCATACCTTTTACATTCAACCCACAACAATTAGTTTAAACTGAACTCTGATTTATATAGAGGAAGAAAATAAATTTGGAGAAGTCAGGCTTGACATTTTTTTAGGGCTGCTACATTTTCATTATTTCTTTATAAGGTTTGATTAATGGTTTTTCATTGTTGAATGTCAATGAACATTGAACTTGTGCTCAGCACATCACCACACATAGCAGTGAAATGACAAAGAACAGAACATATATATATATATATATATATTTTTCAGATGTATTGTATGCCTTCTCCAAAATTTTAGTGATCTCTGTAAGATCTTTTCCATACTTAGGCCTTATACATTATTTCTATAAAATAACTGCAGAGATGGAAAGAGCACTGAGGCAGTCTTTTATGACCCTGGTCTTGTATGTCACTGAATAACTGCTTTGTGTACTCGTGTAAAAACATTTACTAAAATACTGACCCACAGTGCCTCATAGTCAGGCATCATAGTCTTTTCTAGAGGTGTTAAATATCTGCAGAACTCACTGACTTCACTGGAGAATTGGAGTCCTTAAAACTTATTAAAATCATGCCATTGTTTATAGCTATCTTGGGAAGCAGTGAGTTGGTCATATTTGACTATCAGAAGCTAGAAAAATTGATGGATCACAAGTAAAGTGAAAATACAGCTTTATTAATCCATGGGGAGATCTAGAACTACTACTAATTATGAAGCTAAATTAGGACACAACAGAAAAAAAGAGAACGAGAAAGCTGAGTAGGACCTAAATTAAGGTTACAAAATCCCACAACTTGAAGTGCTTCTCTACAGAAGTGCCATTGACACAGCGCCTTTCTCTCTAGGGATATCACCTCATGTTATCACCTACACCACAGGTATGGTATGAAGCAGCATTTACCATTTACTTACTTTCTGTGAAGGATTCAAACTAATGATGTAGTGATCTGGGCCTGGGGAAACTTGTCAAAAAACCAACCCAACTTTTAGTTTAAACTAGGGAAGACACTTCCTCAGCCTACAGTGTTGTACCTTTTACAAAGCAAACAATATTTCCTGATGTGGTAGGTTGACCTTGGCTGAACACCAGGTGTCCACCAAACTGCTCTATCACTCCCTTCCTCAGCAGGATAGGGGCAAGGGAGAAAATAAGATTGAAAAAACTTGTGGGTCAAGATGAAGGCAGTTTAATAAAAAGTAAAGTGAAGGCTGGGCGCAGAAACAAAGGAAAACAGATTTATTCTCTACTTCCCATCAGAAGGCAATGTCCAGGCACTTCAGAAGAAGTAGGGTTTCAGTACACAGAGCGATTGCTCCAGAAGATAAACATCATAAAAAGTAATGCCCCCCCGCCTCCCCCTGCCCACCCCCCACCTTTCTCTTAGATTTTATTTGTGAGCAGATGTCATACGGTATGGAAATGGTCAGTTTGGGTCAGCTGTCCTGGCTATGTCCCCTCTCAAGATCTTGCCCACCCCCAGCCTACTGGTGAGGGAGGAATGTTGGAGAGACAGCCTTGATGCTGCGCCAGCACTGCTCAGCAGTAGCCAAAACACTGGTGTGTTGTCAACACCTTTCTAGCTACCAGTATGAAGCACAGCACTATGAGGGCTGCTATGGGGAAAATAAACTCCATCTCAGTCTGCCACAGTACACGTGATCCAACTGTCCCTTTGGTAATTCGTGTAACTGATCCTTTCCAAGTGGTCACCTACGAGCAAGTGCAGGAGGAGGCAGTTGTCACATTCATTTACCCTGTTAATTGTATTAGCTATCGGTGACTGAGAAGGCAGTAACCAAACTCTCCAAAGAGCGAGTAAATGCACTCAGATTCTGGAGCCAGTCACATTTCATAGATTTCTCAGAGATTGCGCTCAATCTCCTGTTCATCACTGTCACATTTTACAGAGTTCCCAGGGTGGGGAGGAATATTTCTCTTGTCAAAACCGGAGTGCTGTTGGTACAGAACGGGAAGCCTCTTGTGCCACTGTGGTTGTATGGATCAAGGTGATTATGTGTTGGTGCATTGCTCTGCAGGAAGCAGAGACAGCAAACTTATTCCACCCTGCCCAGGGAAGAATAATTTCCAGACCTCAAAACTGCTGATCCCAAGCATGCAAAAACACCTTGATAAGTACAGGTGAAGCTTGAAACAGGAATCTTAATTGTGATTGTTATTCTTATGTGTATCATGAACATGCTCAGGCTCCAGAAGGGATGGACAAAAGAGAACGGCTCAGAGCTGTGGGTCCAGAATAGGCTGTCACAGCCATTGCACATTGGAGAGGTTTTCCACAAAACTGAAGCAAAATATATCTGCATGTTTTCTAAAAATTATATCCAGTCTCAATTAAGGGCTTTAAATCACAGTGAGACCATGACCTTTGAGGACTATGCAACAGTATGTTAAGTTACAACACTTAACATTGAATTATTAACATAAGAATATGATTTTGAGATGCCTCTCAAAAATATTTCTTCGTTTCTGTAACAGACATATGTATATTTGGAATAACAGAAATGAACATCCCATTCTGCAGGCAAAGGTTTAATGATAAAGGCACAGTTAAGTGCATTAATTCTGTAGCACACAAATTTGGTATTTTGAACTGTTGCAAAGTGAATGAGATGTTTGAGTTGCAAGTCCGTTTTTTATGAGACCCTTGTAAAGGGAATACTTGGCAAGTTTGTGACTAAGATGACACTGTGATGTAGAAATGAAGGAAATGTGGAATCACTCATCAGAAAAGGGGATTTCAGGGCTGTGACAATAAATACATGGATGAGAGTGTTTGAAAAACTAAAAAGAACAGAAACAGTTAAAGAAGGAGCTGTTTCTGCAAGAGCTGAGTTTTTAATATGTCATTTGATTCTTGCAAAGTCACTGAGTTTGTGAGTATGCTAACACACTGAAATTTCAATGCTTTTTTGATTTTACTATATAAAGTGTGTTAAATGTATATCCTGTTGTTCCTACTGTGTAAGCATATGCTGCTTTCTATGGTGACTTTGTTAACTTTCATGTGGCTGTTTTGAAGTATTCATCACACTGAAGACCAAAATATTTAATGGATCTGTTCTTATCTAACACTCATCACCTTCCCTAATAAACCATGGTGGTATTCTGCCTTGATTCCTGGCAAACTGTTAGGGTTCGGGTATATTTGGGCAAATTTAAGACTGGAAAACTATCTAAAAATAAAGAACTGTTTTCAAGGAATGCTGTTCAGAAAGTGGTGTTTTTCTGATGGTTCCTTAAAGCATATCAAGGATGCTGATTTCAGCAAGAAATAGGTGTATCTCTGTTGGTGTTTCCTGGGCTGTTTGAGCTGTGCCCAGCAGCTCTTCCAGAGGAAACTCTTCACAATGCAGACAATTTCTGAGTCTGTTAAGAGTGTAATATAGGAGTTTTCAGTGTGTCTAGTGGATGCTATGGTTACACCCAAAGTACCATAGGGGCTAGGTGAGGGAGGTGACGTAAAGTTGGCTTCATGCCACCCATTGCTTTTCCTGGACTCTGTAATTTCCTAAAGGCAGACTAGGTTGTTGTAGTGTTGTATTTAGCTGCTGTGACACATCCCACCTGCCTCCTGTATCCTACAAATATTCCTAATGGAATATGGAATGTGGCACAGAAGATGGATGGCTTGTAGCGTCTCTTGCACTAGATTTATAGGGTTTTTATAATGCCACCAGTGTGATGAAAGGGCCAAGGAAAGGCTGAGAATCTGGAAAACAGGGCAATGTTTTCTTAACTGTGATCAATGTGAGTGCTGAGCAATATTACTACTGTAATAATTATTACAATTAATTAAAATGACCAAAAGCAAAATTAATAGGAAATTGAATCACACTCACTTCTCATATTGTAATGACTTAATTGCCCATTAGTGTAATAACTCATACAAAATGTTGTTGCAGACAGCTCAAGTGGTTTGTCAGACTGTTGGGTTGGATTTCTCTCACATATCTTCAGCTGCTACTAATGCTAAAATCAAAATACTTACCAGTTCTGGTTGAAATTTTACAACGGAAACCACTGCCAAAGTGTTGGTATTTCAGTGAAATCATTCCATTGAAAACATCCATTTTCTATGTGTGGTTCCTATTTATTATTTTATTCAAAGGCCGAAGTGCATTGACCAGGGCTGAAATAATTTCAGGTAAAAATAGTACTGCTGAAATCTGAGTTAACTGTATAAAGGTTTCTTTAAATATTTTGTAATTATATCTTGAATTAGTTCTATCAAAGGTGAAAATAGTAGGAAGAACTACCTTCTATATGATGGACCATAGGGGATTTCCTTTTCCTACCTTCAAGTGCAAAGTCTGCAGTGCATGAGAATGTAGTGTAATAAGGGAATTCAGACTGCAGAAGAGGAAAGAGTCACAGGAGACCTGCATGATGGCTCCCACAAAACACTACCACAGCATATTTTCTCCACTTTCTAGGCAATTTTTTTTTTTTTTTGGCATTTGCATTTTCACAAGGGGAAAAATTAATCGGTCTTGTAATGTTATTGCTATAAGTACTGGCTTTTAGATTTGACCAGGAGGCTGGTTCCCTACTGGTTTTATAGCCAACAAATATGTAAGCTGCATGAATTTTACCGCAGAATATTTTAAAATTTGTCTGCTCTTTTCTACATTTTAGAAAAGGAATGTCACAAAGATGGGATGAAAGCACAGCTCCATGGTTCTTAATGGAGCTGGAATATCGCAAAGGAATTTCCCCCCAAAATCTTAGAAATCTGAGACAGAGACACTGAAGAGACATGCCTTCATAATTTGTACCACTTCCCCAAGCTGACACTCTCCTTCCTATATAGCCCAGTTTTTCTACTTGGAAGGAGGCTAAGGTTTGGGATGCCCCTCTACTTCTGTTTAATTTATCCCTAAGTCCCTTCATGTGATGTTTCCATATAATTACTTAATATATATCCCCTGCCTATGGCTCTGACTGTTAAATCATCACTTTTATTCGAAGGGTAAGCTTTCTTTAAATACTGGGTGTAAAGTTCTACTCCACCCAACCCCTGTAACTCTTCAGCTCTGCTGCTGGTGCCAGTCTTCACGGTCTCTTCATTACCTGCTTTGTGCTCTGTCTCTGCCTCTTTCTAGGTTGTCCCTTAGGAATGGAGTAATTTCCAACACTTTTTTTTTTTTTTTTTTTTTTTTTTTCAAGAAGACTATGTCTTATTTAACTGCATGCTAAAATCCCACTCCTTCTGCCAGACCCATGGAGCACGCAAAAGCACAGATGGTGGGTTGCCCTTTTTTGTGTCTGTCCTGCAGGGGAGGAAGATGGAAAGAGAGGGCTTTTCTTTAGGCTAAGCTTTGGCACAGTAGTGGGTATGCTGTCAAAGCTGACAAATAGCAGACAGGGCACGGTATTAAGACGGTATTCAACAAACCTGGTTTCAATCCTTGGCTCAGTTTCCAGTACAACAGGTATGAAATTTTCCTTCCTCACTAAGGTGTTGTGAGAGTAAAACCACATTAATAATTGTGGATTGCTAACAACCGTGGGGAGAGAAGCAGACAGTGGTTTTCCAGCTCTATGCTTAAAACTGCAACAGAATGAAGTCGGGAGTTGGGTTTGTGCCCTGACCTGTGAGGACTGGATGGGAGAAGTAGCTCATTGCAGTGATGGGTGCTCCTGTAAAGAAATTCAGGTGCCTTCATGGTTTAAGAACATGCAGAAATGTGATTGTTGAGCTTAGCATTCCTGCTGTTAGTCCACTCTGAACTTGAACATCCGCAAGAATTTGCATCCACAAGCATTTGCATCCACAAGTAAGACGGAAAACTGAAAAACATTTTGAGTTTGTGTGTTCTAAGATACATATTCTTTTTGGAATTTCAAAGAAAGGCTTAATTAATTTTTGTTAGGAGGAAGAAATCCCCTTATTAAATTCTAATTCCAATGTTTAAGATTTTTCTTAATTTTATAAACTGTGTTAGAAAAATAGGGTAAAAAACGCCACAATAAATAGCAACAGATGTAGCTCTGTAGACTTCAGACCATTCCAAAGTCTTTGACAGGACAAACAACACTAGCATACTTTCCAGGCTCAACCATCAAATAAAGTGTTTACAAATTAGAACATAATGGCCACTGCTTTTCTTCTCTATAATAAAACAGAAAACAGGGCTTCAAATTATTGAATCTATTATTGAACCTTAATTAGTCCTAGCTGTAATCTACATCAAGATAAATAATATTTGGGGTTTTATTGTATGCAACAAATTGTTTACAAAATGCAATGTTGTATGAAATCCTCTATTCTCTCAGGACCTGGACCACATAGTGACCAGGGTTTCAGTCTCAGTTGGCGATTCCAGCTGAATAACTGGAACAGAGCACGGGTAATCATCACGTAAGCGTGACCAGCCACAAATGGCAAAATGCTTAGCAATGTCTCAGATTTACACTGTCTCCATGACTTTTTTTCAGGCCAATGGCTCTTAATGCCACTGTGCAAGCGTTTGCATGGCAATGTTGCTGTGCTAAATACAGAGACAGAGAAATGGACTCTATTTTAGGCTTTGTAAAGCACGGGGGAACTTTACAGTTATCTTTACATCTAAAAAAAGGCTTTTTTTTTTTGAAGTGAATTACCCTTGAATTTGTCAAATTAGTGCAATATCAAATGAAACATATGCATGATCAGGATAAATGTGAGCTGGAGTTCTACCAGTGGACCAAATTCTGCTACTGACATACTACATTGCATCTTCTCCCATAAGAAATGCAAATAGACAGGATCTGGCCCTATACTGGGTTTAGTACTTATGATTTCCCTAGAAAAGTATCTGTATATAGATTAAATCACTCCCAATCATGCCAGGATTTAGTCTGTAAATGAAATCTTAAACATGTGACTTTGATGATTCAATTTGTCTTAATTGATGTGAGTAATATTAATCACTAGTGTCCATCCTTTCTTGGCTTTCTGGATTTTCTTTTCTCACTATTTTATTGACCAATACCTCACTATTTCCCCTTTGTTTATGTGCTTACAGTGCTTGTCTCTTTTCCCCAAGTGGGAAATTAAACAAAATTCCTTGCTACAGAAAAAGAGCTCTGTGTCTGTTCTTCCCATTTGAGGGTGCCATATGCCCAATTAAACCCTTCTTTTCACCTTGATGATTATTTTTTGTTAAAGATACAGATGTCCAGAGCATGCAGGCTGAGCTAAAGAATTGAGGTTGGACCTGGACCAGCAGAAGACTCATTGTTCGAGTCATGTTGGTACAGCTTGAGCAAACACTCAAAGCAGCTGGTCAGCTCCAGATGGATTTCATCTCCAGTCAACCGTTACATGCAACCTTGCTTCCAATGCCTTACCTCTCTCCGCCCGGGCCCTCGGTTTATTATAATTTTTTTCCATCAATTATCTTTCTCATTTCCCATCTTCTTTTGAATAGCTAGGTAGATTTTGTTCTTGTTTCTTCTTTGGTAGGAGAAATATTTTATTCTTAAAGTCTTCTGAACAGAATAAAAAAAAACCTAAGAAGAGAAGCCCTTCTTTTCACTCCAGTTACCTTCTTCTTTTTTCCACTGGAGAGACAGAGCAGAGAGAAATGGAGAAAGTAAAAGCAAAAATTGACTTTAATCTGAAAATTAAAAAAAAAAACCCCAAACCCAACTAACATTCCTTTTGACATCAAGATAAAAATAATTTTACATTTTCCTGTATAAAATTTATCCAGTAGCATTTCAATGAAGAAACGTTTCTGTGCTCAGTGAAGTCCTCTTTTTAGCTTTGGAAAGTGTTCGTTGTAACTTTTTTTTTTCTTTTCATCATCAAGTACTAAGCAGATCTTCTCTTTTTTATATATTCTGACAGCTTTAAGCCAGCTTTTTCTTCTGGGAGTTGAGGCAGTGTGTGTGTTAGCACATAAAACATGCTTGGGTCTGATCCTCATGAGGCCAAGCAGCTGGTGCTTGGGCAGGCAGAGGACCTCAGAGCTTGGAGCAAGGTGGCTGCATGTAGAACCCCCTGGCTCCCAAACCATCCCTGGGAACTTCTGGGGGACACTAGGTGGCACAGGCCCAAACTGTGCTGTTATCAGGCCATTTCAGCAGCTGAACAGTGGGGGTGGTCACTCAGGACACTTTCCAGGCACTGCTTAACTTAGTAGTATAGACACAAATGGAGAGTATTCGTGTTTTTCTGTGGGTCCACTAACTGTCTGGGTCTTAGAATTGGACTTTAACTGATGAAGTTATGAGGAGGAACTTATAAGCTAGTTTTCAGAAGCAAAGCAGCCTCTTTTCTGTTAGAGGTTGTGCAAACATCAGCTGAGACTTGAAAGAGTGAGAGATGTGGGTCACAAACAGTGTGTGATGAACGTTCAAGTACAGCAGCTCACCCAGAAAGTACTCTGTGAGCCGGTCCTTGCACTTCAGGGCAATAGTCACAGGTGTAAGGTTACTGAGAAGCCCAGGCAGTGTGGGCTTGGGCTGAGGACGTCTCTTCCAAATCATACACCTGTGAGACACCATAGCAGGTAATTAGAAGAGCCCCAAGTGGGAAAACTCAGTTCATGTTCTGGCCTGACCATCATCTCCTGTAGAGCTTGGAACAGACTGATTTGCTCATCCTTTGAGTTAATCCCATGTTTATGTAACTGATGTTTAGATATCAACCAGGAAAAATCCATGCTCTTCTTGCTGGTTGTACATCACGTGGCTGCATTTGCACTCGTGTGTTAGACTGGACCACAACAGGCTGCTGCTGTCCAGACACTTCCACATCAGCCAGTCATTACTGTTATCTCCAGAGCGGAACAAATACAGGTGATACTCCCAGCAATGACACCGGAGGAGCAAACAAGGGTCTGCTCTCATGAGGCGGCAATCCAGAACACTTATCTACATACCTGCAGGAGTCAGTAGTCATTAAAGTCCCCAGTCTCTGACATGGGCCAGAGCCAGATGTGAACAAATTCTTCTCAAGTTACAAGTTAGTTACAGCCAGAGGTTTAACAATGTGGTTTCACTAGGTAATTGTGCTGTCCAAGTTAACTATTAATTAACGTCCTATCAGATGATGTCAAACCTTGCTGCGCAGGAAACAATTGCCATCATTTTCCCAGTTCTTTTTTCCTAGTTGACTTTATTGATTAGGCAATAAAAAGAGAAACATGGCAGGTTTAGATTGCATTTACTGTCCACTGAGAAAATAATTCTTATTTCTGTTTTCATGCAGATCTTTAAGAAGTCCTACATCTCTGTGAAGATATTCTGTTTGTATTTTTAGCAGAAATTATGATATTGCATCCTGCTGTGACAAGGCCCACATACTATTCCTTTGGGTAATCTCTATTCTTCTTTCTCCCTGTCTTCATATTCCACTGATAACATTTTGTAGCTCTGAAATAAGATTTTACCTCCTTCTGGCAAGGACAACACCTTCTTGTTTTTTCTGTGAAGTGGCAGGCAGACTTTTTCAGAGCTATAAAAATCTTATTCAAAATATTCCCCTTTTCTGATGTAAATAATTGCTATTCCTTATATTATTATATTAATTAGGATTTGGGGGAAGGGAATAGTTTGCAAAGTTGGGTTCCTGTGGTTGCTTCTACCACCAGACTTTTCAAAAATATTGGATCCACAGCTATCTGTTACTTCTTTCTGTTGCTGGGACTTTTTGCAGCATTGTGGTATATAATAAGAACACTGTCTCTTCCTGTGTCTGCGTCGGTGGCCTCTGAGGTGACCTTTTCAAAATTACAAGCTGGGGTGGTCTGAATGCCACCATTAATTCAGGTTAGCCAAGAAACTGCAATACATGTCACTTCATATGCCCAGAATGGCCACAAAATGATCAGACTGCTGAAGCCCTGGAATGGCAGGGCTTGTGTGGACAAGTAGGGACCAATTTTAGCAGTGCCCCCACTATCAGTGTTAGCAGGTTGTTTACCAAGTTATTTTGAGAAACTCATGGGAAGTCAAGGAGCTGAGAGGGATCTTCAAAATAGATGTCTGTCACGTAGCAATTGTAGAATTTATTGTCTGCCAGTTACCAGGGCTAGGTCTGTGAGCCATGCTGGCAACATCAGATTTACTGACAGAGAGATTAAGTACTCATTTTGTAATTAGTGGGAGTATTACTTTGTTTTTATTGCAGTAATGCATAGAGGTTCCAGCAGAGATTGAGGGCCTCTCTGTGATAAGCATTAGATTTATGTACAATAATAATTAAAGTTCTTGCCTCATACTTCTATGAAGGTCATCTGAAGGATGCTGAGAGATTTCAAAACAAATAAGGCGATTGTGAAATGGATCCACCTTGAGCTGTTCAGCTCCCAAAGTTGCAGGATCAAGTCAAGACCACACACAGAGCTCCCCCTGTCCATGTTGTTTATGAATGGTTTACAAGGGGCTGTTCCCAGGGGGTCGCTACCACAGGCACTCCAATATTATACCCACTTCTAAAACGGCCTCCACAGAATAGTTATTATGAACATTTTTTCAGATGTTATAAAATAACGGCTTCACAGTGAGTTAACTACTCTTTAGCTTAGTTGGATAGGGAACAATATAGTTTATGTGCTCTGAGCTTTCTCATGGATTAAATTTATCACTTGGTCAGTGGTAGTGCCCCTGTTTGACAGATGTAGGCCATTATTGAACAATTTGGCCTTCAAAACAGTGACTGTATTTAGAAAAGTACTTTTGGCATAGCCAATCTCAATTTTAGCAATCCATAATATAACATAATGCCTTGGGAGACCTTCTTTATGTTGACAAAGACATGGAATAGGCTAGTCCTGAGAACATTCTAATAAATATGGTGAGGACATTGTCAGTAGAAAAAAAATGCCAGTCTGGACTCTTCCATGACTCTTCTCTCACTAAGACAATGGCTTCTGTCATCTTCTCCTGAATATAATTCAATTTACCTGTTTAAAATCTCAGAAATAATGAGTCATGCTGAAATAGAGTTGAGGTGTGAGAGTACAATAGTCGAGAGGCAAGAAGACTTTATCTGACGTGTACCTGGTGGGGAGGAGTGCTCAGGTGTGACCTTCAGGCAAAAGTGAGTGGGTGGGGGATCTACTCACAAGTTATCTTGCAAGAGAAGAGTTTGGCAGCATGGCAATTTTGAGACAGTGTTGCAATATGGAAGACTTGGCATGTACCAATGTATTTGTATGTACAATGGGAATAGATAGGAAGGTCACACATTTGGTTCAGACCCTTAGTCAGGGTAACCCTATCTAGTATACAGAATACCATGTCTTTGTCGCATAAGGATGTTGGAAGCAGAGGGAACAGCTACCTCCTTTGTTATGGAGAAATCTTCAGGCAGGATTGAAAAAAAAAATACAAGAGCGAGCAAAGATTTTTCTTTTTTTCTTCACAAAAAATTGTGGTTTTGATGAGAAGGGACAGGGAAATCCAACAATTAGTGGACATGCTGAACATGGCAGTTTGTAGTGTGACAAAGGGCATAGAAAATACAAAGAAAAAGGGGGAAAGAGGAGCTGGTGAAAAGTTTTCTATAATATTTTCAGATTTAATAGTAGGGGAGTGAGTCAAACTTGGATGGGCTGGAAGGGAAGTCTGAAGATTCAAGTGCCTTAAGGACAGACAGAGGTGGAAAGGAACAAGCCACTGTAGACAGGGACTGGGAAGAACATGATAATGTAGGAAAGTGACTTCAGACACCATCCTGTCCTTGCAGGAGATGTGTTTGCTGAGCCTGTGGCCAGTGTCAGCCTTGGTTTGGCCAAGAGCACTCCAGCATACATCCTTCCGCCAGTACTGATTTGAAAGGGCTTTTTCCCTTTTATTGTGGTCTGTGAAGGCTGAAGCACTCGGTGATCCTGGCAGCATCCTCTCTGATAGCTGGCTGGAGCATGACCTGGCCTTGTCAGTGAATGCTGAAGGTGCAAGGCCACAAGGGGTCTGGGATGGTAGACCTGATTGTGTTCAAAAAGTCTCTTCACCAGCTAGATGAGCCATGGTGTTGACTATCTGTCATGAAATTCGATCTATTGACATGGGGTCGCAGTCCCATGAACAGTCTCCTTCCATTGGTCTTCTCCAATCCTGATGAACAACAATGTCCTGGGGTGGCAGATGGGCTAGAAAACAAGAGCAGAGTCTTCTTGGCCACTGTGTGCATGCAGCATGACAAGGGCAAAGCAGCTCTGGCTGTGTCTGAGGATATCTCAGCCAGGAAGCAGTGTGCTCGCCAGAGGGGTTCACTGCCAGAGGCCACCCAGCCTGGGGAGGTCCTTGAAAGGATGGTGTGAATGTTAGCTTGAATGTTTCCTCTTCTTGGGGAGACCTTAACAGCCAGTTGTAATCCTTCTGTCACCCTCTCTAGAGTTCAACAACAAATAAGTGGCTTTTAATGCAAACAATTTGCTATTCTAGTTAAACTTTGGGTGCAGATCAGCTCCAAATAATCCTAACAAGGTGAAGTGCATGCACACATTTAGTCATACATTCCCAGCCTTTATCCTTCCTATTTTGCCTGTGAAGCACAAGACCGGAGAATTTCTGCTGACCTTGTTCAGAATAAAGGACTAAACTTAGTTTATATCCAAGTCATCTTTGAGTATGAGTGCTAGTTAACATGCAGTCACCAGTGGGATGGAGCGTAGCAGCCATTTTGTATGCAGAAGACCTTACCAACAATTTTCAAGGAGTGGGAGAAGTGGCAAATAACTTCCTTAATTGAAAATTATGTGGGAATTTCACAGTGTGCAGAATATAATTAACCACACTGGAATCTGGCCAGGGAACCAAGGTTAACACCGCTGTACTTGCAGAAGTGCCACTGGTAAAGCAACACCTCCTGAAAAGTTTAGAACCTAATCCATTCCTATAAAATAAATAAAAGGCATGTCTTTGAAAGGTGGTGTACAGCTTTTATTTATATTTGGCCATGCCTTCATCACTTACAACTGAAACAGTCAATCATGGCTGTACACTAAAATCAGAAGTATATACAGTTCTTAATGAAATATATTTTTTTAGTGAATCAAAGTTGAGTTAGTATATTGCATTATGCCAAATCTTTATAAAATTGAGCCAAAGTCATCTTATGTATGCAACACATTTTATCAAATGTGTAAGAAATATCTGGAAGAGGAATATTGTTTATATAGAAGGAAGGGGGAAAAGTGAAGTTGGCAGCATATCATGCAAAAATTAGTTCAGTAAAAGGGGAAAAGAAATCAAGCTATGTGCCAGAGTTTCAGTCACAGTCAGATGAGCTTTTCTGAGCTTGCAAGTACTATACAAATGTGAAAAACACACACTTGGTGCAGGAGGAAGTGAAGAAGGAAATAGCTGATGGAGAAGTCAAGGCTGTTTATGCCAATGGTGACGCTGCAAGTCAGCTAGAAAAAAAGCAGCAAGAAATGAAGTCATGCTTCAATCCCGGATTTATCTCTCATGTCGCTGGATCTGTGTTTCAGATTACTTAGGCCGCAGTGTACGACAGCTATGTGTCTTGTGGCACAAATAACTCTGCTTCTTTTCCAGAGGGACCTTGATTCTCCTCATGGCAACCACCCAATAAGCCAACAAAACCCTACTGAAAACAGGATTTACATTTCATGTGGTGCAAAACTTGGACGGGGCATGCAGAACTGGGCCTGATGTGAAGGTCCCTAAGAACCTGTCCAGGTGAGCACAACGAGACTTTAAATTTCAACACTCAGGCCTTGGGACTGGTGATGTTGTGAGAAGAGGAAGGCCTGTAACCTAAAAGATTATGAGGGTGACATTTTAGAAAGGGAAATAAAGGGAAATTCCCAAAAGATGTGTGGTGCACGTTCTTTGTAGCTGAAGTGGTACTGCAGGGTTACAGCAGCTGATGAAAAACTTCACATCTCATGACTGCCCCTGAAAAAGTCCCTGCTCTGTCCTTGGGTGAAGCAGAGCTCACAGGAGGGTGTTTATTTATCCCTGTGAAAAAACAGATACCCTCACCAGAGAGCAGCCTGGTGCCTGAGGGGTGGGGGGGAAGAGCAGGAATGTGTGGACCTGAGGTCTCGGCCTCAGTCAACATTGCCAGGACTGGTGCCGGGTCTGGCCTTCCCTAATTTGGGATGAATATAGGGAAATGTATTTTGGGCTGAGAGGGCTGAAACAGTAGGAGCCACCACCCAACATGTGGGCAAGGTGTGGAGCTGCAGAGCAGCTGACCTGGGGGGCTGCCAGCCCTTCTGGGGGGTGGTTGAGCAAACGCGGAGTGTCGCTGCTCAGCACTCTGGGAGCGACAGCACTTAGAAGAAGACAGCAAGGAAGACCTCGCATCGTCAGTCTGAGAAGCAGCTCTGAAGCATTTTTTGAGTGTAACATGACTATGAGGCAAATTTGCTGCTTGATTCCCAGTTTGTTCAATGAAATAAGACTATGTTTACAGTCTTTCAAACTAAATAGCATTGCATCAAAGTAATACCTGTCACTATCATTAATTTTTCCAGCCCACTGGGAAGAATAAGAGCCTGAATATTTACTGACTGCTTCGGTCAAAAGGTAACATTGTATGGCTTGCTGGAAGAGTGTTTGCTGCTTTGTGTCTTGCATTCAGTTGCTGAATGCTTCAGATTTCACTGGTGGAGATTTTATATCGACTCTGCCTTTTTTGTTTCCATTATAAGGCTTTTAAGTTGCTGATGGAAACTTCTGCCCTTGAGTATGAGCATAGCCAAGGGTAACATCCCCATGCCAAATACTAGAGGGGACCTCATCATCCCCTTAAATCAAGCA
The DNA here is from genome assembly GCF_003259725.1 of Athene cunicularia. NCBI lineage: Eukaryota > Metazoa > Chordata > Aves > Strigiformes > Strigidae > Athene > Athene cunicularia. The sequence continues at coordinate 28,226,922 of NW_020799091.1, read as the reverse complement.
AATTACAGTTACTAATAATGTACTACAAATTACTAGTCCCCTGATCCCCTGATGCTATGGAAGTGGGTGCCAGGGGCACTGAGGGGCTGCCAGGGTTTAGGAGAAGGATGTGAAGCAGCTCTTGTGGCTGCTTGCTGAGCCCTCTCCTGGACAGGGGTGGGCTGTGGGTCCCTCTGCCCCACCAGCAAGCACATGGGGAGGATTTCGAGGCCTATCATAGCTATAGCAAATTTCCACTGAGGAAAAAAATATAAAGAACCATTCCAAAGAGGCTAAGCCCTCTGGCTGGTCTGGGTGAAGGAGAGAGTCAAGTGGCTGGAAAACATTGCTAAACAGTTAAATCCAGCAATGAGTGTTGAAGCAACCGATTCGCTAAACACAGCATTTCCCTGCAGTCTGGGTTGGATTTGTGGGGAGTCTTGCCCTAGCAGGAGCTGCAGGGCCACCGCAGAAGAGCAGGGCATGAAGAAGGGAATAGGTATGCGCCCCAGAGTGCACAAACCTGGAATCGTTGCTCAGGTCAAACTTGTAGGGACCAGCCTCTTATTGCAATTTCACTGGGGCTTTGAACGCAATTTTTACACAGCATCTTTCTCCTTGACAAATCCAAGCCCTTTCATCAGTGATGACTGGCACCAGCCCCCTGTGGCTCCTCTTGGACCAGATTCAAGCTGTATGTTGTTTTTTGCTGTAAATCTTTCTACCCTACTTCCCTGCCCGCTGTCCCCCTCTCCACCTTTTAAATTCTTCATTGATTTAGTGCCCCCCACCCCCTGAGGCTATCAAACAGCTTTTTCCCAATAGCTTTTGGTTGCTCCAGAGAAATGGACTTGGAAGAAAAGTGGTTTCAGGTTGAAAACTTGAAGAGGTTATACATGAGCTCTCTACAGAGATTGAAAAGCTCTGAGTTGTTATAGCAGCTGTCCCAGCTGAAAAAATGTCAGGGAGCGGGATCATTTTCTGTGTATTTTATGGACAGGGAATAGGCCAGGTTCCCTGGTATTTGAGTTACTCTGGGGTTGTTCAGCCAAGCCCTACACTTTGCAGGATAGTAATCGGATCCCCAGTGCCCTTGAAGTGTGCTTGCACTCAGTGTAGAAGGCAATAGCTCTATGCCAAGCGCTAAATGGTCTTTTAAGTACGTAAGCCATTTTTGTTCTTGTAAAATCTAGGTTTGATTCTGTAAAAAGACTCACACACTTTTTTTTTTCTGGGGAGTTTGATACGTTTTTTCTCTGGATTAAAGCTGAGTGAACTATGCTCAGGGTCTAACTCCCTGTCTCCCTGTCCCCTTTTTTCTGTTTGCGATTAAGAAGGAAATTGGTTATAACTAATTTTTTAAAATTGGTCAATGACACTTGGAGCAATATATTGCAACCACTGGGTTGTTTGCACTTGCTTTGCTGGTTAGCTAAAGTCTTTTGCAAAATTTAAGGTCAGAGGGGACCAATAGATTGGCCAGTCTGACCCCCTGTACATCACAAGCCATCACATTTCACCCAGTCAGTCTCTTGCTAAGCTCAATAACATCTGAGCTTGGCTTAGTCACAGAACCCAGAAATGTATCCAGCCTGGATTTGAAGACATCCAGGGACGCAGTCTTTAACGCTCCCTTGGTATTTTGTTCCAGTGGTTAAAAATTGTGCCTTATTTCCTATTTGAATTTGGCTGGAAGTTGAATCCAGACTTTGGTGCTTGTTACGCCTTTCTCTGCCAGGTGACACAGCTCTTTGGCGTTTTCACGCCGTGAAGGTACTTATATATGCTGTAATCAAGTCACATCCCAGTGACAGTGATTCTAGTTGTTAAAAAAATAATGTAAACAGATTGTAGTTTATTATTTTCTCCCAATAAGGCATTTTATATTTCCTCTTAAAACATTTTCAAAATCTTTCAGTGTCCTCGCAGGTATCTGACTACCCTTTTAAGCAGAGGTATGACAGAACTGCAGAAAATCGTCTTTCTGTCTTGCCAGAATACGGGGAAAATTTTCTAAATCCTAGACCTGGACATAGGCCTGCTGTGAGCATTCTCTCACCACTCATTTGTGGCTGATGCCCAGGCACATGCTTTTCTCTGGCCTTTGCTTTCTATTTTGTCATCTGTAAGGGGATGATGTGATTGAACTCATCACAATTTTTTTTTTCCTGCGTGGTACATTCTGATCTGTGAGAGGTATAAAATGTTTCTGGTTCTGCAGAGAGAAAGCTAATTGTGGTCGTCTCCTGGAGCATGAGATGGTGGAGTCCTTCACCATCTCCAGCCCAGCCAAGGACTTGAATCTCCATCCCTGTTACCTGAGTAAGGTACTCTTGAGTGAATTTTGCTGTTATTACACCTCTTCTCTTGGAGCTGTAGTGCTAAGTCAGCAGCCATGCAACCTGACCATGAGCGCCCATATAGCAGCTGAATACTGTCATCATGCTACAGAACTGGAGATCTCCTTTCTTTTGGGTACTCTTCTGCTTGACCTAATCATCACATAGTTATGAGTTAAACCCATTTGATGAGGAAAAAATTTGGTGAAAAATCTGAAGAGCTTTAGGGCTCTCATGCTGTCACATTGCTCCATATTCCTTGTTAGGTGCGCTGTTATGCATTTAACTACTTTAAAACATTCTTTATTACTCCCAAGCCACTGATGAAAAGTGAGAGGAATAGTGTACAGTCTAGATCTGGTCACTGCAGAGCTCTCTGTCAGGTGCACCCATATGGAAAATTTGCCTGCTGATAACTGCTTTTGGATATGTCATTTAGCTAGCACTTGGTTCAGTTACAGAAACCCTTACTGACTGCGTATAATGCTAATTTTAGGGAGCCGAACACACCCTAGAAGCTCAGCTGGACACCCTAGAAGTTCAGCTGGACACTTAACAACCTAATAAACACTAGTTCGACTTCATTCTCAGGATGACAAGACCTTTTCCCTGTGAAACTGTACTGATTACCAAAAATTATATCCTTGTCTTCCCATTCTTTGGTGATAGAATTACTCCTTATCAACTTGTAAATGTAGCCCAGGATTAACATTGAGCTACCCAGATTTTGGCTACTTGTGCCACATGGCTTGTCCCTTCTGTGTTTTGGCACATCACTATATATATATCTCACTATCTATGTATATTATATATATATATACACACACACATGTATATATATATATATATATACATGCTTTGAGCCTCTGGAACGGCTCCAGTGTTCAGAGAGGCATCAAAATTGAATATAAGTTGTCCAGTTGATGCCTTAAGCAGAAGTCAAAGAACTTTTACATGTACATTCTACGGGTCTCCTCATATAAAAATTATAATCTTTAGTAGATCTTCAACATCTTTCTTATTGTGATGGAGTCGAATGTTTCTTATCATATTCAGGTGATATGAATACGGTATTTGCATTTTACTGTGCTTTCCACACAAAGGCCAGAACTAGATGTCCAACACTTCTGCCTCCTTGAATCTTTTCCTGCAATTCAGACGTCAACTAGAATGATTTTTAAATATTGCAAGGATTCATGTGTTTCCTAAGTAACATTTATTGTTATTATTAGGAGTAGTTTATCCTGATGCCTTTAGACTTCCATATCAATTTTCCATTCTTCAAGTTTTAGTTGACACTAATGGCTCTCTTCCTTCATCACCCTTCTGTCATATATTGCTCCTTTATTTCTAACTTCATCTTTCCCTTCACCAGGATGGCCTTTTAGTCAATGTCATTATCTTTCTTGGTTATGACATTATGCTTTTGGCTATCTAAGGAACTCTATTTACTATTTATATTTTTGTTTCTTAGTTTTGTATCCCCAGCCAGTTTAGTTGCTTATTTTTTGCTTGGAAGGATCTTTTGTAGTACTGAATAGGTTTTGTATGCATAGCTATGTCTCTATAAATCTGTATTTAAGTAAGCTAGTATTTGAAACTGTATTTTTTGGTCCATGTTTATGTCCTTCTGATCAAGATTGTTGTTGTAGTTTTCTGTCTCAATGTTTGCTTATAATGATGTATAAAACAGAGTTGTATTCTGTGCAAGGCATTTTTTATTAGAAAAATGTCACAGATATTTTAAAGAAATCCTACTGATGCCTTGCTATTGGGTGTGGAGGGATCTCTTGTCTCCATCTGCCAAACTCTAGTTTTCATACTAGCTCTCCTGATCTCCAGTTTGACTCATTGGTCTATGAGAAACCTTCACCACTTTTTGACAAGTCACTGCTGGCTGCTTGTTTTATGGGTTTTGTCACCCAAGACATATGCTCTTGAGGGTGAGGTTTTTTTTGTTTGTTTGTTTTTAATTCTTGCTCAGATATTTTTGAAAATGTGAGTGAGCTATGCACAATATTCCTGTGGGACGAGGGCTGACCCAGGCCAGGAGGAGCTGAGTGAAGACGGCTTTGCAGCTCCTCCTCTCTCCCTCTTTTGGGCCCCTTCAGAATCATTTCAGTGAAGCAGTTAAACACTTTTCCCGCAATCCCTGCTATGACATTTAGTTCATTGTTCATATTTACTGGGCCACATGTGAGCTCTCCTATAAGAATAATGAGAATAAATACCCCATGTGGAGTCCTGCATATAAATTTTTATACTGGCTTGCATCTTCACTTATCATTCTTTTTTGTTATAAAACTGCAAAAAGTGACTGGATTTGGATTGTGAGCAGTTCCCCTCCTGCTACTTCAAAAGAGCATATTATTCATGTAATGAACAGGCTTAGTGCCGGACTTGACAAAACACTGGGAAATACACTGTTGGGCACAATTCTGAACTGGCAGGGAACTGGACTGGGTGACCTAATAGGGCTCTTTCATCTCCAGTTACTTATGATTTTCAATGCTAATTAAAACCTCACTAGCTAGTGGGGAAGAACATCACGGCCAATTCAAATAACTTCTGTTAAAAACTTTCCTTCTGTTTATTTTTTCCACTTGCCCACTTCAATTTTATACACATATCAGTTTAAAACACCCTTAATTACAAAAGCGTCCAGCTATAAAACTACAGGACAAACAAACAAAGCCATTTACACGTAGCAGCTTGTAATAAAAGTGCAAAGGCCAGGAAATAAATTATTTGGCTTTATTAAGGAAAAAGAGAGTAATTTCTCTAGTACTACCCAGGTCTCCAGGTGTGCTGGCGTATGGCTGTGCTTTCAGCTCACCTTCTATCTGAGTTCTCCTCCAGCTCTCACCAGATCTGGACACTGACATGTGTGTGTCCAGTGGGGACATTTTTTAACTTAATAAACCAGCCTTCAAACTTCTGCTGAGCAACTGCTTCAGCTCAATGGCTTGCTGGGGAAGGACAGGAAAACCTGGTAGCTTTAGCTTCTTGATCATGTGCACCGGACGTCCGTGATGTGGGCAGATGTTGGAGGCTCAGCTTCTGAGCCCTGGAAGAATGATGGGGGACCAGGGCTTATGGTGCAGCCTTCCTGACCACAGCTGCTGGGTAGCTGCATACAGATAAACTCTGGGTCTGGTGGCAGCCCAGTAATGGACATGCTGCAGCAATGAAACACAGGTGTGAACCCTCATGGGCTCTCTTGAAAACCGAAATGATTTCTTGTGTTTCCTCAAGGTGTCAAAATCCCTAAGATGCTAGAGAAGACCCTCAAAGAAAACCTGTCAAAAGCTACAAAATTAAATGCAGGAACCACAACCATTAAAGAGGCATTAACTCGGAAGTGAAACAGAATCACAGAATGATTTTGGGTGGACAGAACCTCTGAAGGTCATGTGGTTCAATCCCTGCTCAAAGCAGGGCTAGCTTTGAAGTAAACTCTGCTAGAGCAGGTTGCTCAGGGCCATCCAAATTCTGAATATCTCTAAAAATAGAGCCTCAGAACCTCTCTAGGCAATCTGTGCCAGTGTCAGACCACCTTCGTGGTGAGATCTTCTTCCCTAATATCCAAACAGGTTTTGAAATGTGTTACTACTTGTGTCATCCTTTCACTGTGCACCTCTAGAAGCGTAAAAATGTCAAGGTAAATAATAATAACAAAATTAAAGTACTACTGCATAATAATAAACATAAAATAAAATAATTTAGACAGCCTGTTTACTACCTGGAAACATTCTATTTAAAGAGAAATGTCCCTGAGCGGCTGTTATCACTGAGCAGCAGTATTTATATTCACTTTGCTAAGAAGGATGTCAAAACTGCAAAGTGTGAGATCAATTAAGAAATATTATACGAGACTACAGCTGATCATAGTAGATAATCGACTTTTATTTCCAAGAGTGACAACTGCCTTCAATCCATGCTTATATTCAGCATTTTGACAAACTGTTGTCAAACTATGAATATGTTTGTTTTAAAAATCGATCTCAAGCTGCAATTTTTTGGACATCTTATCATCATGCATTCAGACTTCCAAATCACTCTCATTTCTTTGAATAGAAAACAGGCTGCATGAATTGTCCATAGAACTGACCATCACTCCGGGATGACGTGAAGGTGGTAAGTGGTTGTTTACAGTTCTGAAGTTAGCTGGGGTGAATCTAGCCCTGGCGACAAGCTCATGGGTCCGTATAGGTAGAAGGAAAATAGGAGCAGAGCTCTGCTTGCTGTGGTGTGCTGCCAAAGTCGAAATGTCAGAAATAAAAGAGGGGTATAAAACTCAAGTCCCTGCTGGGACAAGAATTGTTCTATTTTCTGAAAAAAGAAAAAAATGAAAATTATCTGGGCTTAGTTCAAACTGCTTGGTTGACTGCACAATGTAATCTTTGGATTTGAGTTAATTTATTTCTGTATTAACAGGTTTGGGGTTTTTTTGTTTTTAAATTTTGGTCAAATTTGAAACCATGAATGCTGTTTTGAAAATAAGTAATGTCTTCAAAAATCTTTTTTTTTTTTTTTTTTTTTTTTTATTCAACCGAAATTCATTTTTACTCCGTTGAAACAAATTTTTGTTGTGCCAAGAAGAAATATTGCCTGTCTCTGACAAGGAAATCCCAAGGAAGGTGGAACATATGAAATGGACATCCTATAAGAGATAATTTTCAGACAGAAGTGTTTTTGGGGAGGTGGGATACATAGTGAATACGTATGGAGAGCCTTCATTTGCGTATGGAACTGTTAAATGTGGATAAAGACTGAAGCCAAATGACTGAAGAAAAGTTAAAGCTTGTTTTACTTGTCAAGAAAATAAAAAACTGGCAGTGGGCTAGAGAGTGTTGAGTAGGTCTGGACAGGATGTTTGGTGCCTTGAGGAAGGAGTGGAGGGTGGGCAATGTGACTGAACTGAGCAAAAATAGTCAGTAGCAGATGCCAGTTATGTGCAGACTGCAGGAGGTGCAAGGTGGGCAGGGAAGCCAGCTGGGCAGGAGAAAACATACAAGATGGTAGCTGGTTATGGTTGAGAGTAACGCTGTTGTCTCATGTGTCGGACACGATGCTGATAGTGGGTCTGGACTGATGTTTCTGTACTGTTACAGATTTCCTGAATGTCATTGTCAGCAAAGCACTTCCGTTTGACACACCAAGAGTAGTGGGTGTCTAACTGAGCAGGACTCACATGGGTCTATGAAGCCTGGAAGCTCTTTGGTGCAGGGGGGTCTTTCAGCCCATCAGAGTGAGCTGGTAAGGTTGTTTTTGGCACAGAGTGGGTTCTTCAGACCACCAGGTGGGATGGAAGAGGCATTTTAGTATGCAGGGTCCTTTAGACCTTCAGGTGAGACAGTAAGGAAGAGTTGTCCAGCAGGAGTTATCTGGGGACAGAAAACTGTCTAAGCGCTGCAATGGGCCCTGCTGATGAGTTCCCTGAGACATCATTCTCTACCTTGGGGTAGTGGTGGCTGCCTTCCCTATTGTGTGCGTTGTTTTAAGGGTGAATTCAGTAAAGATTGGACTCTCATACTAATAGGGCTGGAGTCATACAGGTGCCTCTGACAGCAGAAAGATACCACATGAAAGCTACAGAACAGTTTGGGGTGCACTTGGGAAACTGAGTGTTGTTGCTCAAGATAGATTTGAAGATGATAGAGAGGGCAATTTTTTACAGAGAGATATACTTGTTATGAAAGGTATGGAAAAGAAGCATTCTCTGAGGTTCACTGTGCATACACAAGCCCCCAGCTGAACAGCAGTCCACGGGAATGACATCTGTATCTTACAGCATGTTATATGCAATTAGTTTATATTGTGATTTTCTCTCCTTCTTGCATACTTTTTTAACATTGCCTGTAATGATTCCATGTGGTAGTTTATAAAGGACAATAAACTTGCACTTTCCAGCAACCTGAATTTATAAACTGTCACAGTTTATACATTGTTGGCCAACAAATGTCTGTTTCTTCATAGTTTTTTAGTCTGTTATACTCACAGTGATGAATCTGTGTGTATTCTGAACAGGAGCAGGATGAACAAGTTGGCAATTATCTATTAAATAAAGGTATGTTTGAGGGAGAGGCAGACTGGAAAGGAGTTTGTATTAGGCAGTATCCTTAAAAAAAGTTCATTTGTATCCCACTTTAACCCATTTTCAGATATTTTTGGATGGATTAGAATTGTAATTCTCATAAAAGTATTTCTCTTGCCAACAGATTTTGGGTCAAGTTGTTAATATCAACTGTGTGGTGGTGGCCAACTTCTGTAGAAGTATGAAAGTTGGAAATTCAATGGAAAGAAAACATTTCTTCTGTTTCAGGATGTGGGCAAACACTTATGGGTGAAGTAGAGCTGAAGGGCAAAAAAGTATAAAATTTTTGGCCTGTCCCTCCAATATATCCATTGATTTATGTCAGGAAGGCAGCAGAATACATTCCCATGACTTTACAAGCTTGCATGGGAAAAGGAGAACATTTTAATTTAAATTAAAAAGATAGAATTAACCTTACTTGGAGAGGGTTTAATGCTATTGCAACCACTGAAGTGTGAGCAGAGGAAGGAATCTCACAAGTTCTCTCAAGAGTTTCATGCACTTTTAAAAAATTTCAGTTTGGATGCTGGGTTGGACACAGAAGCTGCACTTTTTAGTATTGGTAGTGTCTGGCTCAAAACCAAGACACATCTGTGAGCTTGCTCATCTCTCACACAAATCAGGAGGTATAACATTACCCTGACAGATGTAGGAAGAAATATATCTTGGAGTAATTTTTAAAATTTCCCCAAAGAAATTGAGTTGTTTTGAAAATGGCTATGACCTAAATACAGAGCCCTTCAGAGAAGGATGTCTTCAGAGGCTAACAACAGGCCAGGCATCTACTTGTTATCTGAATCTCCACCCGCAGCAGGTGATTTAACATGGAAAGGGGAAAGACCTACCTTTTGTTTTAAAAGGTACTTCTGGTGCTCCCATGCTGCATGTCTCTGACTTCACAGCTTCACAGTGGCCACTTGAGTTGATCTTGGACTGGGAGACAGTCTATATTATGTCTGGGACAACTGGGCATACCCCAACAAAAATAGCTCTTACACGTTTTTAAAGTGTTTTACTAGAGGGCAGGGGATTTAAAGGAGTGAGAAGGCTTGATTTCGTCCAGAGAAATGCTCTTTTACAGTCTGCAGCCAGCTGGATACTTGATGGGCTGCTTCAAACTGGAAAGGGGGGAATAAAATAATTATCCTTCCCTAAAAATTAAGGGTACAAAATTGACTTCACTTAACTTCCAGCATAAATGGAGTGACTTATGATTTACAGCAAGGTGAGATCAGAATCAGGCCTGCAATCTTGGGGTTTTTTTATAAAAGCTATTTTCATCTCTAGATGTCATGGACCTTTCTGGGTCCCATCTGTTCAGGGGTGTCTGCAGCATTACTCCATAGACAGGGTATTTTTCTGGGCAGAGATTTAATTCCACTGATTATTCATCAGCCTTAGTGATACTGAACTTGCACAGTCTATTTGACTTCACATTTGGGGGTAAGTTGGCTAGTGTGTGCTTTTCTGTGGCCTTTAAAAAAAGATTGTTAGTAGTAGTTCTTGCTAAAAGAGCCAGATTTCCAGCCCTGAAAAGCAGCTCACTCTGTTGTAACACGTTTCTATAGATCTGGAGGTTTTCTTTATATTGCTGTCATGTCTGAAGTTTGATGTAGAAAGGACATTTTGTGGAGAAAAAGAAAAATTGACCATAATTTTTCTGCCTCTTCACTGAGGCTGCTGACTTGTGTTCTAATTCCAGGAGCTCTTTGCTGATAGCTGTTGTCCCACTGGAAAAAAAAATAATCACCTTTTGGAGGTATGATTTGCATAGAACAAAATCAACTCAAGTAGTCATTCCACAAAGAGCTTTTAGGAGGTGCTTCCCAGCTCAGATTTGTGTGTCTGCTATATCTCTTTTCTTCATGTTCATGAAAGGAATGCAGTACAGTAGGGCTGTACTGGGGAATGAAATGTCTGAGAGCACATTGGAGAGGTTAGCAGAGATGCAGGGATAGAGGGATGCACATGACTTCTAACTGAGGTGCTTTGGAAAACTGTTTTTCACTCCCTATTACACAGATTTACAGAAAGCAATCAGACCAGACAGTTTCATCTCACCACCTGCAAGTCAATGTATCACATTAATGCATATAGCTGCCTCTCCTCAAAGTATCTGTTCAGCTCACAGTGGTTAAAATGTGGTTCCAATCTGTGACAGCCAATGTGCTTAATAATGTAGGGACCCACACTAAGGTGAGGGCTGTCATAGCCTGGAAGTTTTTGTGTGCATTCCCACCCCTTCGGGATCAGCTGACAGACCACTCTCCACTGTTGAGAGTTGGAGAATAAGGCCCAGAGAAGCAAATGAGCAGCTGAGGGTTTAGTTGCTCAAAGAGAAAATATAGTAGAATTTAGGTGCCCTAATCCCAGATGGTGATGCTTAAACCTTGTACCCTGTTCTTTACTATTAGAAAAACTACTACTGTTACTACACTGGATTTTTACCAGTACATCCCAGAATGGTGCTTAGTGTGTTTCCCCAGAGCTGCTCCCATCTTGTCAGGGCTGGGTGGTGTTTCACCACTCAGTATAGGAGGTGTCCCTCTAGATGTTAAGAGGACCATGGTCTGATAGGTGTGCAGGAAGGATGCATGGTTCACTTCCATTGGTCCTGAAGGGATCTGTGCATACCTCCATGATTATTGGATGAAATATATGAACTGTTTGGGAATGGGGAGCACACTCTGAATGCTTCTGTATTTGTTTTTAGCATTAACCATTGGAGGTGCCTATGAGTGGAATTCATGTCCTCTAACTGCAGATGTCTAGGTCTGAGCAGAGCCGCGGTGGATATAGATATTGCCTGACACTGTGATGATATTAACCAGATGCGCTGGGTGACATGCACCATTATGCCCATGCACAGATCAGAGTAAGTGAGGAGAAACAGGCCTTCTCTTTGTTTCTGTTCTCTGCTTGTTACTGGATAATTGCCAGGTATGTTCACGCAATTAATTCCGAGTTAATGCAGTAGAGCAGCCTCCCTCAAGTCTAGCAACCACCTCACCCTTCAGTGAAAAAAAGAAAACCCAAAAAACCTACTGCCATCTTGTGTCCCACTGGTGTTTACCAGTTGGAAGGGGAAGAGAGAGAGATATATAAAATATTCAATGTTTAGATATAGAATATGTATGTTTTACCAAAACCTATAAGTTTAATAAACAGGTTCATCAGAAGAATTGGGGACCCTGAGGATGATCCTCATGGGAACCAACAGCAGTAGGACGCCAGCTCTGACCTTTGTCTTCTGGCAAACACTTGTGCACCCACTGGTCGCATGGAAAACCGTGACTATTTTGCTTTGCAAGCATACTCTTTTGCAATGGTTTTGCAGACTACTCCCAACTGTGATGCTGATCCCAGTCATCTGTGGGCTGCACATTGAGTGACAGCACAGCAAAGGACTTTTTTTTTTTTTTGAAAGTAACAGTTCAAGAGTTGCTCTGGATGAAATTTTGTGTTTCTTTCTCCTGCTGAAAATGCACTTTGAAGTTATGAAGTCTGAGGGGGGAAGGAGAAAAAAATCAAAACATTTTGACTCCATATTTGAAAAAAAATATGCGTTCGTTTGTTTTGAGATGTCTATTTTTAGAGGCTGACCTAAGCTTAACTAAAAAATAATAAAGTACTTCCCCTTCCTCTCTCCACTCCCCAGGAAAACAAAAGGCTTTGTATTTACTTTGTTTGAAATAAACCTTTTGTTACATTGAAGTTTTGAAGTGCTTTGTTTTGGGTGGGGACACTGGAAATTATTTGGTTTTGGTCAATCCCAAACAAGTTTTGGCCAGTGAGATGAAAAAAACACAATTATTTGCTTAGTTCTTGTCATGAGTTTGAGTTCTGACACTGCAAGCATGCAACAAAATGTTCCGTGTTGTGTTTCAGCTGGACATGAATGTCTTCATTGCCGATTTAGCCAAACCTCTCCTATGATGGAACAGCATTTTTTGAACAGTTGTGGGAAATCAGACAGAGCTGTATGCAGTAAAGAGAAGTACATCCTTCCCTTTGAGCCTTTTGAGGTCTACAGCCTGAGGCAGCCTCAGGAGATCCTCTGTTGGGTGGTAGCTGTACAGGCAAAACCCACTGGGACCAATCCCAGCCTGACAAACAAACAAACCCCAGGCAGTCCTAGAGAAAGTGAGCAGACCTACTCCAAGTTGAGGAGTGGGTGGTTCAGATGCAGGGATTAATTTTCCTTCTGGTTAGAGGCTGTTGTGGAAGCAATTTTAGGGAGCTTTCTGGTGAAGGCCGTACGATCAGTTTTTGCCTCTCACGTTCATTCATAATTCTGGCTATGGTAAATGATGCCACATTTTGAGAGCAGGGGTGTATGGGCCATATTCTTTGGAAAGGTGTCTAAATGGTCTTGCTTTAACTCACAAATTTGTCTCATCACAGGCAAATTGAGTACACACATGCGTTTCCTATGACTTCAAGATACCATGCAGTGACAGGAAACAAGCTTAATGTGTATGAACAGCGATTTGAAGAAAAGCTGAAGAAATACAGGGGTCCCAGGTTTGTTAACACTAAACTACAGCTAGTGCAGCATGCATGGTATTGGAGACAGCTGAGTTATCCCTACAGAATTAAAGCATAAAATGCCTGCAGATTGTCATGCTATACATATGTTCAGCATCAATATTTAAGGCTGAGACAGTAAAAACACTTTGCAGAACTGTACAGACGGAGAGAGGGGAAAACTGATCATTGCATTTTGATTTGAAATACTTGTAACTTGAAACACGGCTGTGCAGCTTCTAATCTGATATGGCCTGGCACCACCCATCTGCTTTATGCTGCAGGCTCAGACTTGTCTTCTAAATCACAGCCTGATCATTAGAAATGGTCACCTCCGGTGTGCCAAGATTTCACGCTTTGGTGCCCCACTCACCTGACGCTTGCCCACGGGACGCGCCGGGTGACGTTCTAACCCCTTCAGCTGTCTCCTGCCACCCCCCACTATCCATCTGCAGCCCCTGTCTCCATCTGCTTCTGAAGTTAGTCCCTGTCTGCCTGTGACCTCTTTACAGCACACTAGCAAAATTTAAGACAGGTGAGGACCTTGTCTTAGCTATTTATGGCTTAAGTGGGAGAAAGATGTGAGAATTTTCTTTTTTGAATGTCAGTTGTCCCAAATGGCTGCAGATGTGTAAATAGATGTAAGTGTTCCACTTCCTTAAGAGTCTGTTTTCTTCCACAGGTTTGGCTTTCTCGTTGCAGAGCAGTCATTGGCTTCTTTGTGCCTTTGGAGAAAGTTGGATTTCCAGCTTCTAGGGAAGTTATAAATCTTGGCAACACATATCACAGTGTTTTGAGAAAGATAAAATCTGCTCCTTCCACAGGTGATTTTCTGTAACCCGTCAGTTCTGCACTTTATTGAATAACTTGGTACTAAAAGCCAACATGCAGTTATTTTAAAACATTGCTATTAAATGGGGACCTTAGAGACATTCAAAGTCACAGGTGAAGTAAAGTGCCCCCTGTTTCAGGCTAAAATAATTAAAAATATATATTGGAAAAGCTTGATTCTAAGAAAATGTCAGATATCACCTAATTTTTCCCATGAGTAAATTCTTTTTCTTTCTTGTTAATTCAGTGCATGCTGCAGTGTTAGGTATACCTCTTTAACCCTTCGCTGTCTTGTGCCATTGTAACTTTTATGGGCTCCTTTGAAGAACTGTGGCTTAGTAAGATACCAGCACTTTAATTTCAAACATATCTTTAATTGGACATACATGGAACATGGAAATGCTCAGCACCATGTACCTGCTATAATGTTTAGTAGCCAAATGGTTAAACTTATTAAAAGGAGCTTTCAGGCTTCACGTGGTAAATTCACTGGAAATATATTTATTTTTACCATGGAACCAAGACCACATAAAATGTCTTGAGAGAATCTGCTTGTGAAAATCTGGATTAATAACAGAGAAAAGGAAAACAAGAGTGATAGTATGAATCAGGCTCTTAAGTTTTGCTAAGGCACAATGTCTTTAAATTAGATCAGTATCTCAGCTTCATAAGGGCAAACTTTCAAACGGTCACACACTTATCCAGAATGTCAGTAAAATATTTATTACAAATTTAAATGCAATAGAAATCAAACTAGCTTTTTTTTTTTTTTTTTTCCCTCAAGCCCCATATTTGACTCAAACCTTCTCTAGAGCTCTTGGGGAAGAAATTCAGGGGTGACAACCAGCCTGAGCGCACCACAGCCCAGCAAACAGGCACCCATCTCACCCTGCCTTGGCCCCTGAACTGTAATTTCTCACCTTGATTTTGGCATGGGAAAACAAGCTTCTGAGCATCCCTGAGGCATGGAACGCATGGGGGTGCAAGACAGGGTACTGCTGCCTTCTCCTCTTTGTCCAGTGATGGAAAAAATTTCACTGCAAAGCTGAGAAAACAAGCAAATACTGGGATGGGATAACCAAAACCTACACCTCTCTGCCAGGCAACGACCACGTTGTTTTAACTGCTCCTGATTATCAAGTATGGTACTCCTTCTCGGCTCAATGAGATAAATGTCACCTTTAATTATGGCAGATATTAATTTAACAGGATCAGATGTTTAATCATCTTAGGGTCTTCCTCCTGTGGTGGGGGAACTGCTATACAGCGGGCCCATCTGATTCTTCGCTCCTTGAGTGTGCTTACAGGAAAAAGCACAGGCTTGCTTGCTTGTGGATGCACCCCACTATGCTCCGACAAACTTCATCTTCTCTCAATTTGAGTGAGATGACAAAGAGCAAACAAACCAAGTAAACCATCACCAGGACACGATACTCATCCCAGACCCCTGACTGCCTTTTATTTGTCTCATCAGAGAAATAATGGCTGTGCATGATCTTATATGAGCACAGGGGGAAGGGTGAGGAGTGCAGGATTTTGTGTGCTGATGCAGTGCTCTTACAGGAACCCCAGGGTTTTCAAATGAGAAAGTGCTTAGAAGCAGTTTATGTAGCCAAAAATGAGGTGGTAAATGGTTGTACTGGGGCCAATATGGGGGCAAGCTGGCGTGCCTATTTATAGGGCTGCAGTGCTGTCAAGCTATTTGATACATCTGTGGTTCTGTGTGGGAAAGCCCATGAGAGGTTTGGGTGAAAACGTGAAGCTCTTAAGGATTTTAATATGATTTGTACTGCTATTTAATTTTTAATAAAACTTTGAATAAATTTGTGATTAAATGGCCATCATGAGTGGAAGATTCCACTTTAACATAAAATGTGAGCATTCCCAGAATGGGCTAAGATAGGTTTTACAATATGGAGGCATGCACCTCTCTCCCAAATACATTGGATAATGGATTCTATCAAAATGAAAAAAAAAAAAGGAAGGTATAGATTTAAAAAAAATAAAATCTGCTGTGTAGTCAGTAGTTCCACATTTTGGAAGAAATTGCTGAGCTTCTGGCATCCTTAAATAATACCCTTTTCACATGATAGTTACACTGCTCCAAAGACAGTATAATAAACCATGCCAAAAATTCTTCTGTTTCGTTTGCATGAAATTGAACTGACAGATATACCTGTCTATGTTACATCCAAGAAAATGTCTTGTTAGAAACGTGTGAAAATATATTATATGACAGATGCTGAAAATGTTTCAGATACAGCAATAAATTGATTGTGGTTTCTGGACCAGATGTGAACTCTGTTTAAAATTCATCATGCTGGTCTCTATTCTAGCTCTGCACTTAAATAAATGCAGAGAAGTGGCTTTACTTTTCAGTGAAATCCATTATAAGAATAGAAGAGCTTCTTTCCATCTAATAAAGAATAGCCCTGACAGTAAGGCTTGCATCTGCAGAACAAGTATTAAAAGCACAAACTGAATGAAGAGAAATCTGTGCCAGTTCTCAGTTTTTGCTTTATTAATGTGCATGAAAATGCTTGGCATGTCGAAGCCACTACAACCAAGAAGACTGTGATGTGCATTATTTTCAGTTTAGAGGGAGATTCACAGCCATAAGGAAACCAAGAAGGAAAAAGAACAGGGGATTTCAAGGAACGGTGTTGTTAAAGGGGAAAGAGCCAGTTGCAAAGGTGCTACAGACATGACCAGGTGCCGAGAATCAGCCTGTGCTTCCCAAGCCCTTTATTTTGAAGCCATGTGTTCCCTTTCCCTGCAAGGGAGCGGGGTGAGAGCCAGACTAGCTTTCTGGCATATAGCTCTGGAGCTGCACTACCCCAGCTGGGCAATCCAGACTGCTGAAGTCAGGTGCTTAGGCTGCCCCTTCAATCCACAGGCACCTCTGAAAACCAGCCCAGAAAGAGCTATGTGCAGGGGCTGGAAAAAGGGAAGAGGAAACTGGGCAAACGGGTGTTTGTGAGCATTTCCAGCCACCTCCCAGCTCCAGCACCTGGCTCTGAGTGGCACATTCGACACCTCCCATTCTAGCTCCGCTAGAATCCTCTTCTGCAATGGAGATAGCAAGTGCCTTTTTATCCAGAGCTGAGGGATCAGAGCTTGCTAATCCTTTTGTGTTAGTGTCCTGGCCTGAGAAGAAAGCCTCCGGGGGGAAGGAGAGCCTGCTTGCTCCCCTCTTTGCAGGTCCCTGGTCAGTGACAGGTGCTTTTGCTTGGGACTGCTTGTGCCCATGTCCTCCTTGGTCCATGGCATTATTTCAATTTGCAGCAAAAGAAACCTCTTGTGGTCTATCAGGAGAGTTGTGTATCTTTGCAGTGACAAGTGCCATGAACATAACATAGGTTTTATGACTAGTCCTCCGGATCTGCTAATTGTAGTCAAGGGGTTTCTCCTATTCACTCACAAATAATGTGTCTCTCTTCCCCCTCTCTTTCTAAAGGAAAAACAGTTCATTTTTTCCTCTACCCCAAAGGAACATTCACAAGGAGGGGAGGAATGACACCTGTGAGTATCTCCCAATATGTCTCTCCTCTGTTTTAAAGGCTATTTGAGGCTGTCATTTGATATACTATTAAAGATGCATGAATTCCTATCTGATGTCAGATGAAGGCTTTCTTAAAGCAGCTCTTCATACACGCTTATCTAGCCCTCACTAGCACAGTACCTTGTATTAGAGAAATATTTAGGCTCATCAGACACCATCAATAGTGATTATTTGTGAATTTTACTACTGTCTTCATTCTTTTTACCTTTAGAGATTTACACTGAAAAATATTCCCCAAATTATGTAAAACCTTATATTCCAAAAGCTCTCTAGTTGTGGTAGATTGAGCCAGAACTGTTTAATTTACTTGGAAATTTATTTTCTGATACATATCTTCAATTCCTTTACATAATCACAACCACGCTCTTATCCTCCAGTGACTTCTAGTTATCTGAGCTGTCTGTCCATAAACACTCCTAATACTGGACTGCCTCTTCATTAAATACGTGCATAGTACTCAAGCCTAGCAAAAACCCTGGGCTGTCATGGATGTAGCTTCTGTCCTTTCTGTAACTTGTAATCATATGCTAAGCCAGAATCCCTGACTAAATTTCAATTGTGATGAGGATTGGACTGGAGGATTTTCTGAGTTTTCTGCTTGTTAAGTACACTGTTAACACTGTCTGTTTAACTTTGTTGAATGTCATTAATCTTGTCATGGGCCTATAATCTTTGAAGGTTATAGGGCTGAAAATATTTGTTAAATATATATTTATTTATATGTAAGCCTGAATATATAGATATAAAAATGTATATAAATAATATATATCTATATCATATATATATATATATATATATATATATGCTGAATACATATATTCAGCCTATAATCATGAAAATAGTTAAAATGAATACTTCTGCAGTTCTTATGTTTGACCCGGGGTATGGGAATCTTTAAAGTTCATGTGCTCTGGGAAATTGTTGGGGGTTTTTTAACACAGCAGCAAACAAATAACAAAAGTTAAATAGGAATTTCTCAGAAGTTCACAAATGCCAGGAGTTGGGTCTTTAGGAACAGCAATGCATACTGCAAAACTCATGCTAAAATTATGTTATTTGGCAAGATATTTTTCCTGGTTATGAAAAGAGAGCTATAAGCCCATCCACAAAAATCACCACTGCCCAGAATAGGATTTAAATCATGATTGATCAAATGTGAGGCCAACAAGCCTGGCCATCTTCTGATTTAACAAAAACAAAAGCTTTCAAAATTAAGACCAAAACTCAGCCCCTAAACAGTCCTTTACACATTCTGCTTCATCCAAACAGTCCTGAAGAGGTTTAGTTGTAATGGAAATGCTGACACAAGCTTAGCTGTAGTGATGCCGTAAGACACTGTTATGCTAATATAAGCATTACACTCTAAGAAAACATAGTGAGTTAGTGATACATATTTTTCTCTTGAACAAAATTGCCACGGGAACAAAGGTCATATGCCACATGGATGCCAATGTTTGTATGTGTTGCACATGTATGGCCCTTCACAATGACATATATTTTACCACTTCTTAATAAAAATAATCTCTTATTGAAAAATAACTATCAACTTGGTCGGCCCTCTTTGGCTTGGCAAAGCCTGCTGCTGTTCTACCTTTTCTTTGCAAACACTGCTCATTTTGTCTTGGATGAGATAATGATTACCATCAGCAACACAGATGGGCACAAACTGCTCAGAGGGACAAAGAATCCCCTGGGTCCTGGTCTGTTTTTGCAATTTAGGAGAACCATTTTTGTGCCTCTACCAACGTTAACGTCAAGGGCCTCTGGTTGTTGCTCAGGGCATGGGGATGTTGAACACTGAACTTGGCTCCATGGCATCCTTTCCAAAGGGAAGCATGGCTGTGTTTCTATGCCTTCTCTTGATGCTGAACAGTTCTCTCAGAGCAGATGCTGGTCTCCTTTTGCACTTATCTTTTTATGGGCTAAAGAAAAATGCAGATGTTTCCCTTTCCTATACTGGTGCCTTTAGCAGGATGCTTCTTTTCCTCTTGCTTTTGGAAAGATTGTTTTTTAGGTAATTTTCTTCCAAGTGCTTTTAGATGTCTCCTTTGGAGAGCACTGGAAGGATTTGCTCAACCCCAGCATCATACACAATGGTCCCAAAATGCTATTCCTCATTAGATGATGATGTTTAGCATCCTGTGGAGCTGGACTGCAGTGAAGCTTAACTTCTCACAGTCTTCCCAGGCTTCAACCAGACTCATACCAAACACAGTCATAAGACTTCAGGCATGTGGAGTATTGGGCCAAAACGTGGGGCTTTGGGATGGACTGTCTCCCTCCAGTTGTAGTTGAAGTTTTAAAAGAAGCATGATGAAATAAGATACTCCATTTATGTGATTGCAATCATATTTGAGTGAATTGTGAATCCATGGGCTTGAAGCTGTGTGTGCAATGTGGTACTCCTTGTGGCGATGTCTTAACACCTTCACACAATCGGAGAGTCAATAGGGCATGAGCTGAAAGTGCGAGGCAGACAGATATAGTTTGCAGTTGTGCCTGAGTGGTTCTAAACCCACATCTTCATCCTCAATGAGTCTATTCACCATCTTATACCGTGGAAAAGATTCTCTTGGTCTATCCTGGGGATCAGTTGTCTGACTGATGGGTCATGCCCAGGAAGTCCTAAGGAAGGTTTCTGAGACACTCTTATGAAACAGAGGCGGGGAATGGGGATCAAATCCCTTCAGAAGAGGAAAAATAAGTGAATTTGGATTACTCATATCCTGGACTCCTTGACCACTGGGCTATGGGATAGGGAAGGGATAGGAGGTGCCTGGCCTTTTGTTCCCTCTACTTTTCATTCCAGTGACTGAAAACGAAACAGTGAGATGTGAAACAGAAATGAAGGACACTTTTCAGTTCCCTCCCCATCCCTTTGTGCCTTGGGGAAAGGATTTAGGTTGATCTGTGCTGAAGTTTCGAAAACCTTTTTCTGGTTCGGCAGCCAAGCCTGAATGTTGGCCACTTGCACCGCTCTTGCTCTGTGAGTGAGAGTGTTTCCTGGGGACTGGCTGACGGCAGCCCCACGCGAGCCTTGCCAAGAGCACCAGCGGTAGGCCTCTCTAGAACAGATTGAATTCTTGACCTCTGAATATGCTATTTCTAGCCACACTGGTGTCCTCTCTTCTTAATTAAAACAAAAGCAAACATGGGTTTCAGTAGAAAGAGCAAGTTGCTGATGTTTGCTTACGTGGAGGTAATGGGACACAAGGCTTGTGGCTGTTTTTATGGTTTTGGAGGCTGCCTGAAGCATTGTAGGAGAAGCTCCTTCCAGCTCACCCTGTGGCCTGGGATGTACCACCACACACTGGTGTAAAACCTGCCTGGGGCACAACTTGCTCTCATCACCAGTGTGTCCCAAACTAATCCAGCTGGTGTTGGACAAGGTGACTACCTCTGCCCCATGAGGCTCCCTCCTCCTCTCCTTGGGGACATGGAGAACAGCAAGCACGGTGACAGTCTTTCAGATGAAGTCACAGTTTTTCCAGTTTCTGTTTTCTTTTATCAACATTGCTTTGAGTTTTTATTAGCAAAAAGGAGCAACAAACGTGTACTTGTTTATGGAGTTCCTGTTAACAAGATTTATCAAGCCCCATAGTTTTTGGGGGAGTCTGTTGCACACTTTAAGATCTGCATGTAGGAAACCTCTGAGTCCAGATTGGTTTTTGCCCTGTTGTGGGTAGTTTTAATATGTCAGGAATGCACTTGTCAACCACCTACAGCTTTAGGTGAACTTTGAGATGTCACAGTCTGTGACCACTGGGTGCCCTGAAGACAAAACCTGAGACTGTGATATTGAATCTTTTGGGAGGGCAGAGTTGAAAGTGAAGAAGGAGTTTAATAAGGTTTGGTAATGAATGCTGTTGAGGAAGATTTTACTCAGTGTTTTGACCTGGAGTTTTGTAAGGGCTGACAGTTTCATGTCTGTATGGATTGCTTTGCTGAGGTCTTTGCTACAAAATGATGAAGGAACGAGTAACCTGTGCCAAAACACTGTTAGCCAGGATGTCCTGGGTAAACAGAGATTTTTAGAAAGTGTTATTTATAAAAGTTAGCAAGTGAAACCATTGCATCAGTGAGGAATTCAACAACACTGTTAAATTACCAGAGTGAATTGACTAGTTGTGCATGTGGGCATATCTTCAACTAAACGATACTAGGCGGGGCTGCAAAGTCTCCAAAGTACTGTTATTTTCAAGCTAAACCTCAGATAACCTCCAGTCCTTTAAAAATATCTGTTGCTGAAAATAAGTCCTCAGATAGCCTTCATCCTTGGATAACCCACATAAAATCAAAGGCGAGGGACTAATAGGAGAAAGGGGACTTGGAAATAAACTTGTCCTCATATTGCCCACACATGTGAGCAACACGCTGCTGCTGACTAGTGGCTATTTTTACATATAACCCATGCATTACAAACATGCAAAAAGGATGCTTTCCTTTGCTCAGCAGCATGGTTGCTGTCTTTTTCATTTAGCCAGGGTGCTCCCGATTACCTGTGGAGTTGTGGATACTGCTGGTACTCACATTCTTACTATTGGCTTCATTATCTAGGGCCCACCTGGGTAGGACCCAAACCATCCTTGGGCAGACCTGTCTGGGTCATCTAGGAAAAATAGGAATATGGACTGAACAGGTCTCAGAAAAATGCCCTGGAATAGTCTGAGTCCTTCAGAGAGGATTTCTGTCACAGCTACAGGGAACAGTAGTTTCTGCTAGCTCACAATGGAGTTTTAAAAGTTAAGTTTGGAGTAACTTCTGCTATCTCAGGGGGTGAGAAAAAGGCACACCTCAGAACAGCAGAAAAAAAAAAAAAGGCCAATTTCTGTGCCATCTTGTCAAGTTAAGGAAGAAACAAAACAGTCAGATGCACTGTGCAGCCAGATGCACAGTGGGGGGAAAAAATCCAGTGTTTCCAGGATCCTGCAGGTGAGCTGCTGAATCCTGAATCTATGCAATTTGATTATGGTCATGGGAGTGTTTGACAGACCTTGATGAGTGAATATACTGTCCCCCTAGGGTGGGAATCTGCCTGTCACTTGGTGAACAGGGTCAGAAAGCATCTATGCTGTTTGTGAAACTCCCTGGATGTGCACAGTCTTTTCTGCAAGGCAAGGAGATCATCCACAGCACTTGGCAAATAGTTCAGCTAAGCGCAGGGGCACAGAGGTTTGATAAAGCAGTTTGCTGCCCTGGATAGTTCCTCTGGGTGGGATTTGGCAGCTCTAATGGAGGCCGAGAGTAAGGTTTGAATTCATTCATCTGACAATAGAAACCTGAGCCAAAGCTAACACAGAGTTTTATGCTCATTTACAGACCTCTACAGACTAGAGGGTTCATAAAGGAGTTCACTGATACCTTGTTGACAATGGTGATGAAATACCCTGACTCGTCATCCTGGGAGATTTCAACACACACATCGACAAGACTGCAGATACAAAGTCCCACAAACTCACCTCCTGGCTTTCCTCCCAAACACTCTCCCAGTATGTCTACACTGACATTTAGAGTCAGCCTCAAAGGGTCCCTTTTAATGGGTCTGATGGACATGTGTCACCCCAACAACAAGTTTCAATGGGCTGCATGCAGGGTTTGGTGAAGCCCCCTGCTCATGGGCAGTACTGGGAGGAGGTCAGCAGCCAGGAACACAGAGTATAGTCATGCTGAGTTCCTCTGCCTGATGCCTGCAAATGTGCTGCAGAGAGGCTGATAGCTATGATCAACGATGACACTGAGCTCAAGCAGATCTCCTAACTTTTGCTGTGCTTGGAGATCACAGTCTGGCTGTTTATTTGATATAAGTGTAATGATTACCTCAGGATCAGTTCTTGATATAAGTGCTGATCATCTTCTGTGATTCAATCCATGTGCTCTTTGATTTGCTCCATACTGAGCATCAATAATGTGGACTAACCCCAAGGACTGTCCTGAGCCTGGGGCAAATGAAACATTTCAGTTCCTGCAAGTGGACCAGAGCTGGCTAGATCAGGCAGGGTTAACAGAAAAAGTACCAAGCTGGTGCAAAGGAGTAGCAGCATGAAGGGATCTCCAGGCATGTTAGTATGGTTGGTGTGAGAAGACCTCTATCTTTGATAAAAGCCTTTATCAGATTCTCTGCAAGCAGTCTCCTGGAGGACAGCAGCACTGTACCAGTGGGCCAAGGTGCTGAGGACCTGAGAAGACCCTCCTGCCCTGCATGAGCCCCCCCCGGTCCTTATGCCAGTCCCCAAAGGCATCTCATTCCCTTCACGTGCACAGTCTCTCGGGGCTCCTCCTTGTCAAGTTGGAGAGGAAGAGGGAGTGGGAAGCCAGGAGCAGGAACTGGGATGGCAGTGCTGGAAAACCAACATTCATCATCATGAATCCGGCTCCGTCCCTGGTGACATGGCATGAGAGGTCAAGGAGCCTTCCTCAGCTGCAACAGCAAAACAGCAAACAGCAAACACTATCCTCCAGCAGGGATATCTCCAGCCAAAGAGGCCCCTGGGTGCAGCCAGCAAGCACGGTGGGGAGAACCACAGACAGTGACTCAAGGGATTCACTAATGCCCCAGCAGGGTGTCAAACCAAGAGTGGGTGAGAAGTGATGGAGGTTTGTTACCTATTAAAATGCAAGTTCTTTGTTTCCAAATTATTTGCAAACTTTGGGAGACATTTCTTGGAAAAAAACAAGATTAAGCTCCTGCCCACAGAAACTCTTATAGTTAAATTTGAGATTAAATCAAAACACTCAGCTATAGATATTTTTTTTTTTTTTTTAAAACAGAATTGATCATGACATAGTGGGCATGATTTCCTTGCTTTAACTTTGTCAGCCTGCTTCTTTTCCCCTGACTGTTTTAGCTTCCTGATGAACAGCCACATATTCTCTATGCTGTCTTGCTACTGTGGGTATAACTGCACAAGAGCAAACCTGGCTGATGAAACAGCGATGAGGAAAAAGTCCCTTTGCTTTCTGTTGACAGAGATAGCTTGTTGCTAGTCAGTTAAGCCTTCGACATGATCGTCAGAACAAAGCTGTTAAGGTAAATGGAGACACATATTTTTTTAATTACTTGCTAGAAAACATTTAGCCATCATTCCCAAAATCAGTGAATCTTGTCTCACAGGTGCAGTTACCAAGAGCTTTTTTTAGTGTTTTTATTTTCATCCAAGCATAACAGAACTTGACTCTAGATCACATACCTTCTGTTACTGAAATCTGAGTAATGCATTAAGTAATGGACGAATCTGTCTGGATTGACTAATGTGGTTACAGGAGTTTATCCTGATTTGAGATGCATGAATATGGGATGAGAAGAGCAAGTTTTTATAAAGTGCAGATACCTCTTGGGGACCCTGGGGGGAAGGGGATGTTTGGATGCCCACATTCCCCACCTGCATGTGCTACCCAACTGCCCCACATTTTTCTCTCTTTTTTTTTTTTGGTGTGTTTTTTGTTTGGTTTTGTTTTGTTTTTTGTTTTTTGTCATTTTTCCTGGAGCACTGCCTAAAGGAATTAATTAAGTCTGTTAGGGTCTGGGCTGATGTTGTGATGTTTATGGCCCCAATAACGTGATGATTGTTTTATGATGTTTGTGTTTTGGCATCAGTGATGCCATGATGTTTGCACTGCGATGTTGTCATCTGGGGAGGGCAGGGCCCTTACTACATTACATATATGTATCCCATACGTAGTGTAAAATACACATATAAATCATACGGATGCTGCATGCCTGGGGCATGCGTTCAGGGGCCCTCATCCCACAAACAAGTGCTCATGAGGAACAAACATACAGTCACATGGCTGGGCAGTAAATGGTGGAGGGTGGCTGGCAAACCAAACAGCTTGCCAGACTGGTCAGTGTTGCAGGACCCCATGCAATTTTCCATCAGAAGAAATGGCCTGTGTTAGCCCAAAATTGTGCAGATACTGCCTGCATCTTCAGAAAGGTCTCCTTGGCAAGGTGGAGTGAGGCCCTGGGGCCAGGACTCTGTAGTGCCCTGGAGTTGGTGGCATTCCCACGTGGGTGTGGTTTGAAACATCCCAGGAGTGATAGCATACTGCGTGCTCCTCACCAAGAGAAACAAGACATCCTTCACAGCTGAAGGGTGAAGACCTTGTCCAGGAGAGCTGCCTGCATTGTTCCTGCTGGTCCTCGCACAGGGGCTGCTGGAGCCAAAGCAGAGTAACAGGAGGGACCAGGGGCAACAGCAATGCAGCCTGGTGGGCGTAGGTCACTGTGCTTCATCTGAGAGAAAGAGTTTCTCAGGAAATACCCTGACTACTTGGTGCTCACAGATATGTTGATCACTTCTTTTTTTTTTTTTAATAATTTCCTTCTGAACTAAACACTGCCCTGATGGCTGCTCCTTCCTGCTGTGTCTTACTTCAGCTGAAGTGCCACTGAAGACACCATCACGTAAAATGAAATGAAAAGTTTTGCAGCACTAAAGCCTCTCTCTTCCCCACTCAGCCATCAGACCAGATACTGCTTCCCTGCTTATCCTGTAGGCCTTTAAGTCAAGCGTGAAATGTGTTTCTGCATCAGTGACTACATGTGAGAACTGCGCATTTCATGTTCTTTTTTTTTTTTTCCTCCCTCTTGCTATTGTTATCAAACTTTTGTCACCGGTTTCTATTTCAGTAACCAATGTGTAATCTGTAAATGCCAGACCCCTGGTCCCATCCACAGGGCAGATCTAAATGTCCTTCTTTGCTAAACTGTGTTTTTTGCTTGATCTGTCGGCACTCTTACCGCATATGCTACAACAAACCAAGTGCCTTTGTTCTCCTAAAGCAATACTGCTCCAGGCTATCCTTCCAGTAGACATTAGTTCTTTTGTTTGGATAAAAGGGTGTCATCACTCATTCACGATGAGAATATGATTCAGCCGTCTCTTCACATTCATGGCCCAGTCTTCATAAATACTTGCTTTTACAGCATATTGTATGTGTATTCAAATGGCTGACATCAGTGGGCCAAATTCTGCCCTGACATGAATCTGCTTCAGTCCTGCTGTTCATGTCGGAGGAATTGTGGGGAGTCTACATCAGAGGAAAGTATGATCCGTATCCAGTCCTATTTCAGTGCAGGCTTTCTCCGAAAATAGTGAGATGTGAGAATGCCAGCCACTGCATGGAATTACTCCCAAATCAAGAACAAACAATAAAAATAGTTAGGTAAACTCCTTTTCCATTAAGCATGTTTATGATTGCAGAATCGCATATGCCTTTGCAAGTTTTACACAGCACAGACAACTTTACAGGCAAGAAATGAGGTGGTTTTGTCCCTCCCTGATCACTATGAAGCCTGAATTTGAGACCTTTGCACTGAAAACTGTGGGTCTTTGATAAAAAATCCCATCTCTGTTATTTCAAGGCCACCAAGACAGAAAAGCTACAATAAAACAGAGGGACCTGTGCATGATCCCCAATGCCTGGAACTGCAGCCTGAGCCCCGGGGCACAACAGTGTTCACGGTAGTGCCTACTCCTTCCTGCCCTGATTTCTACCCCAGAGAAGCCTGATGTAGACAGCCTAGTGGCAATGGTGCTGTGTCCTGGCCAAGTCCTTGCTCTGGGTCCAGCCTGCTGAAGCATGTATCTCACACACTGGCTGCTCAGGCCACTTCATAATCCCTGTAGAAGAGCTCGCAAGGGGAAAATTGAGTTTCATGGTGCATGGGTTATATTTATTTCACTGGGATTTAAAAAAAAGGCATAAAAAACTTCAGACAAAATGTTCCGAGAAAGTATCTTCCATCACTTTCTGAAATGGCAGGGGTCTAAACAACAGCCTGTTGAAATACATGTACTCTTTTTTCCTACCGCCTTCACTGAACTTTGCGTTCATACCTATCAGGGAAGCTCCTTATGTTGCTGTCGTCATGCTGGCTTCTGGTGGATAGCCAAAATTTTGGGGGCCCACTTGAATTTATTGGAAGTGTGATTTTAAATCTTCGCCATTATGCATTCCTTCTTTTCTTCTCCACTGGGCTAAGATTGCAATTTCTCTTCTAGGAGGGCTGTATTTGGGCAGGGATAACACTGAAAAGCAATTAATAATTAATCAGCATCTGCTAGAGCTTCTTGCTCTGCTCCCGAAACTTCAGATTTGTTATTATGTCTGTAAGACAGGTACTGGTGAATGCAGTTGCCTCTCTCTGCCCTAAGGTTTCACTCCTCTCTGATTTTCTACATCAGACCTGTATACTTTAGTATACAGCTGTGTCCCAAACTGGATCTCTGCCAGCTCAAGGGAGAACAGGGGATGTGAGAAGACTTCTAAAATGTATAAAAACACTTTGACTGCAGTGATTTAACTTGGACAAAAACTCTTAAAATTTGCTGCAATCAAGCTAAAAGATACGGAGAGATACAGGAGATGAGTGACTTTAAAATAATTCCTCACAACATCTGTTAACAGTGGGACGAGCTAATGTTACTTTATTTCATGAACTAAGGAAGTGGAAAAGAGCCTTAAGGAAAACACATTAGGATAAACTTAAGGAAGAACGTAGAGCATATGGTGGCACATGGGTAAGGAAGCCTGGATTACATCGGTTAATAACTCACCCAACACATTTATTTTCTAATCTATTAATTTCCATATTTACCTCGAATTTTTAACACAAGAATTTCCTAGCTGTGGCTTTCCAGTGTATTAGAAGACTTCTTTTTGGTGTGGAAGGATCTGTGATCAGAAAAACATTTCATGCGTCTGTTGGTAAATGTGTTAGGGAGCCTTCCTGACATCAAAACTTATTTTAAGAAAAGCTTGTCCTAACAGTCAGAAAATCCTCTGAAAGCTCATCTGTTGAGCCTTGAAAGCTTTTTAGAGGCTACTCCAATGTCCACTGAAGCTGGAACTGGCTCCCAGTGACTTCAGGATATATTTTATTGGGACACTTAAGTGAGGAGTTGGTTAAAGCGAGTATCTGCTTTGAAGATATTAACATTCACAGGCCTGTATAACATCCATAAATGATGTCTTTAGTACCCATTCAGTTTATTTTATTAAATAAGAGAATTTTTCATAAATCTACTGTCAACATTGCCATGACAAAGAGAATTGTAAGTTCTGAACTTGGCTTGGGAAGCAATCAGTTTGTTGTTAATTAATCTGATTGCAAAATTAATGGAGCACGTAACTGGGTGAATGGTGTTGAGAGACTTTATGGTTCTGTCTGTTCGTCGCTGAATGATGCAGATGCATTAGATACCTTATGTGGAAAATTATGTCCAAAACTGTGAAGTTATTCAGCAGTTATTTTCTTTTCAGTATTGGGCTTTTGGGGACTGACAGATAGAAGTGTATCTGCCATATGAATCCTAACCCTTCCTCTCCAGGAAGGGTGATGGGACTTTGTAGGGATTCTTGCTGCTAAGTGTCATCATAAAAATAGGACCTGCAAAGCTTTCTCTATGATTCACCACAACAAAAGACCTTTTGTTTCAAAAGCCAGACAAGACTGGTAATGGACTGCATACTTGACTAACACGTCATGTACAAACCCAGCCACTTAAAATCATGGAAAATTCAGGACATCATAAATCTTATACCAACTGCATCATTTTATTTATTCAAAATTTTTTCAGATATTTAAAATAAATAGAATATGTTCCTACATAGGCTCTAAGCACTCTGCCAACTTAGAACTGCAAAACCAAAATGCGATATAATTGACTCACTGCTTCTACCAAACTGAGGTAAATAAACACTGGAGCCCCATTCATCAACCAGTCCTCTTAAGGCTCCTCAAACTGCTGCTCCAGCACATGGGTCTTGTAGCATGTCCTAAAAGTCAATAAATACAGATGGTGTCAGACTGCAGGAAGGGATTTATGAAGCCAAAGAAGCTTTTTGGGAGTATCTTGCTGGCTATACCTCTCTGTTATATTGAAGGGAACATAATCCAGTCATCAGTGCTTCTAATGCCTGCATCTCTGAGAGATGCATCACTGAGTACTTGTCTAGAAAGGATCTTCCCTGGAGGCTCTAGGCTTTCTAGGCCCAAACCATCATGTTCAAATCAGTCAGCCCACTCAAAAGTAGCCGACCTGGGTCCCAGAGCAGGGATGTGCATACCAGGTGTGTGATTGTCTTCTGCACCACAACCTGCTTCCAATTAAATTGCAATGTAGCCCCATGTGAAGGATGTGCTGCAGGACTAAGCCAGAAATGACAAAAACATAGATGATGAGTGCAAGTTACCCATCTGAAAGTAAGAACTGTGGCCATATAGGCAGGCAGATGTAATAAAATCTCTGAGACCCACTGTCAAGAGTGAGTGTAGCTCAGTAGAAGGGACAGGACTGTGTATGAAAGAGGGACTCTGTACAAATGGTGTACTGGATGTTCAGCAGAGGATGGCACCCGATATCAGAGGCAAGTACAGAATTTCAAGGATTCAGAGAAGCTGAGTAGGTCTTGAAGCATTGGTCTTGATAAGCTTCATTGCCATCGATTCAAAGGAAAAGGCACTGTGATGAGAGCCTTGAATTTGTTAGGTGGCCTCCTAGGACATTAATTTTGATCCTTAAAGCAGAGGGAGACAATCTGAAGAGAGTGGTGGGGAAGTGACACATAGGTGGGTTCTCCAAGCTGATCATCTTTGAAGATAGAAGGGTAGTTCTGAGCATCTTTGTCTACCTTCTCTAAGAAGAGAAGCATGTAAAGTTTGAATTTATTTTACTCACTGGAAAAGGAAACAATTTCTTAATGGAGAGTCTGGGACTTCCGCGTCAGCAATAGAGGGGCTGGCTTGAATAGCCAGGAGGATATTAAAGTCATAATGAAGAATTTTAAAAAAGGGAACAGTATACTGTTGCTTAGTTGAAAATCATGCTCCCAAGCAAGTAAAGAATAAAGCTGTTCAAGGACATGCGGCCAACAAGTTCAGTCATTCCTGACCCATTAGTGTTGAATAATGGTGTATGTTTCATGCAATGGCACCAAAGCTGGTTGAGATAATTTGCACAAGTAGAATGTTAAGTGGTTGGTAATAATTAGACAAATAGGATCAGTAGATTTTTTTGTTTCAATTTGTGACTTAACTATCCTTTTTCTCATTCTAGGTGTGAATAATAAGAAAATGAATATGAAACTTTGACCACAAAAATTAACTGTAGTCTAGAAGCTTTTAAAACTCTTTTTTAAAAAAAGCAGAATAAAATTGGAAAATAAAGGCTAGATTTATTAGGAGGGTGGGTTCAAACATTATTCAGGGCTTAGGATGCTCACCCAGGACTGCAAGGGTCCAGACTTCCTCTCTGCCAAATGTGGAACAGAGACTTGAGTCCATCCTCCCCTAACCACTGAGCAGAGCTTTTATTTCTTCTGTTAACATTTCAAATGTGCTGAATTTCAGCTGAAACCCGATCTAATTATGACAGATAGAGAGAAATTGATTACAGAACTGAAGCAAATGTCTGCTTATGTGTAAAAGATCATGTCTTGATTATATTTGTGTACAAAAAGAGTAAAATACAAACCAGTAATATACATTCTTGGTTCTTTAAAAAGGCCAGTTTTGTAAAGCTGAAAGCAATTATAACCTAAATCTATTGGGAGAATTTAAACAGAAAAACGTGAATGATAATTGAAACTGTTTAAAAACATTTTACTAAATAGCCATACTTGTTATAAAACAAAATACCATAGTTTAAGAGAAAGCTGTTCTATTCTACAAAAACTCACATGTAACAGTTGGAAGAAAGGGAGAAGCAACAAAAATTAATCTAAATCAGAAGATAGGAAAGGTGATAAATTCATAAGGAGAGCAAGAGAAATGTAAGTGGAGGTATTTGCCCAACAGAGTGAAAGATTTTACAAGTTAAGAAGTTTTTGATGTATGGTAGAGAAGAAAACCTATCAGTGATGTTTCTCTCAATGGATAGAAATGGTGGAATTATTTATACTAACACAGAAAAGACAAGAGCAGCTTTCTGTGTTGGTTGGAAAAAAAAACCAGCTGAAAATATATAATCCTGCGATAGTGATGATGTATTTTCCATTACAACAATAATTCAAGAAAACGTTTAAGCAGCAGCTACTAAAACAGGTATGTTAAATGAGAGGCTTGAACAACTTCTGTCCACAAGTTTGAAAAGAACAAGTCAAGAAACTCCTTTGAATATAAATAATGTTTTTCCATATGACACTAGAAAAGTTTGAGAGGAAAAGATGCAGTCTTATTTATAAGACACATATGGGATGAGAATACCAAATATGTGCATTCTATTTGACTTTCTCTGGTCTTAGGGAAATTAAAGTTGATGTTGGACTCAGCTAATAACTCTGTGAAAAAGATTATTAAAGTAAAAATCTTTTAATAAATGTTTATGTAACTAACTGGATAGCTTTTTAAAACAAGAGTATGATTACGGTGGACACAGTTAATATTTGATGTAAGGTACTTTGAATTCTGTATGGCATTTAGCTTGGCACATAATGAAAATTTAACTAAGAAAACAAACATTTCCTTGATTATAAATCTTAATTGTGCCAATACGAATTTGGCATGTCACACTCAAAGTGGGTTAAATGCTGGCACACTGATTGATCTGAAAATGCAATTGCTGGTGGAAATTTATCATTTCATTGGTGTTTTGAATGGAGTTCTCAAACAAGTGATAACTGGCCTGCTGCTAGTCATGAGCTTTGTCTTGGAGATTGCATATATTTGTTCTGAAAAGCCATGCAGGAGAAAAAAAAATAGAGTGATAAATACAGACATGAATAGAGAATTTACTGTATTACTTGAGAAGGTTAATCCAAGCAAAAGTGGGGTTTTTTAGTAGGATTTCAGTAAAATTCTGGGAATCACTAGCCATATCTACATTAGCAAATTATTTGGCCGAATAGGAATGGAGTAGCAGATTAAAGCAGCTCAGACTGGGGTCTCTACATGCGATGCAGTGTTTGATGTCATATCATATTTAGTTGGGTACCCCAGACTGATCATCAGTTGTTTGTTCAGAGCCTAAATCCTGTGGCAGCGACTGGGATGCGGGTGGTGCGCACTGGGGAGCAGCTTCCTGACTGCTTTCCCCCAGCAGGAATCCAGTTCCCACAAATCAAACCTGAGTGGGTGACCTGCACCCATACGCGATAAGTGGAATTGGAGGGAAAACACCACAGCTCACCTCTAAACCTCCCCACTGCACCAAACACAAGTGTTTGGTGAATGCGGCCATTGAACCCACAAAGAAGACGGGACTGGGGGTTTTGCATGTGAGTCAAGCAGGAGATGCTGCGGGAGGCTGTCCTCCAAAGAGCTGGTCCTGAGACTGCTAAATAGGAAGCAGGAGGCTACATCTGCCTTTGGCACTACCGTGGGATGTTGTTCTTAGTGCTGATTTCCACAATTGAAGAAGGATGCTGGACAAATTGGAGAGGGTTCAGAGAGAAAAGCCATGGGAATGATGAAAGGTCTGGAAAACATGTCTTATTGTGATAGACCCGAGGAGCTTGCTCTGTTTATCTAACAAAGAGAAGATTAAGAGGTGACTTGATCACAATCTATAAATATGTACATGGGGATCAGAAATTTGATCACAGCTTGCTCTTTTGCTCTGGCAGACAAAGGATGTGATAAGGTCCAACCACCGGAAGATGAAACTGGGCAACTTCAGATGAGAAGAAAGCGGTGTATTTTTAAACAAGAAGATAATTAATCACTGGAACTGCTTACTAAAGGTTATGGTAGATTTCCTACCCTTCACCATTTCGGAATATGAATTGGTGTTTCTACTTAAAGGCGTGCTCTAAATTACTGCTTAACAACCTTCCCTTCTCCCTCCCTGCCAGAGGATCACCAAATCCCTTCAGAAAAAAATAAATACACAGATGGCCTGGTAGAGTGCTTATACAATGGCTTTCACTTGTAATCATTTCAAAATTAAGATAAACTCTGAATGCTTGTTTACACTCTTTATTTCCACCAATTTTATTCACTTGTTTGTTTGCATATGGGGAAATGCATATGCACACACACGTGTGTGCACACACACAGAGGTGTGTTTCCCACTACAAAGATACAGATACAAAGACTGTAACGGAATTTAGAGCAAACCGGTTTACTAAATTTCAGACATGTTTTGTTCCCATGTCTAGGTTCCACTAATAGTAATGTAATAAAAAGTTTCATATCAATTTTTTCAAATTCTGGGTTGAGTTGAAGTCACACAAAATGAAACACTTGGTTTAAGCTTTTCTCATGGGATTTTTCTCTATAGCAAAATCAAAATCTTCTTGTGAAAAATTTCAGTTGCCATTAGAAAATAACTGTGCTTGAAACTCCCAGTCAACGCTAGTAATGATGGACATCACAGGGACGGGGGGAGAGAGAGAGAGAGTGGATTTTTTATGCTCTCTCACTCAAAAGAGAGAGGGAACTAGGCTTCTCTTTCCCCTTTGTTTCAGCAGTCAAGTTTCCTGCCTCTTCTTAAACACAAAAACCATATGTGTATGCATTTATCACTTGGGTATCAAACTGATAATATATTAAAAGGATTATGATTTACTGCTGTAATTATTGGCCTCCCAACTTTCACCCACAATTATTGTGTGCATATATCTTCCGGCTTGCAAAATCCCCACTTGCTCATATAAATGATGTGATTGCATTACTCTGTACTTTCTTTGCTGCCCTAACTGCTCATTAGAGCAAACACCTCAAAGTGTGCATGCAAATATGTCGGGACTGCTTGGACTATCTGTCTCACTCTCTCTTTTTCTCTTTGTTGTTTTTCCTTCTTTTCCCTTGCCATCACCCCGCTTTTTTCCTGCTATTGTGTATCACACTGTATTTTTCCTCCCATTTTTCCAAGTGTCCAAATGTTCCCGTCTGATTTATTTATGTCTGACACTATTTCAGAGTGACCAGTTCATTTCCTCTGGGACCATCCTGCTTTCATCTCCCTTCATTTGGATGCTTATTTCCTCCTGCTCTGCTCCCCTACTCAGTATCTCTGCACATAGTTTTCCTCCCCTGCCCTGAATTTCTTTGCTCCGATGTTATTTTTTTCCTCCTTTAGTCAGATCTGGTTTTCTTCTCTACCTCTCACCATCTCTCGTTTTCTGTCCTTCCTTTATGTTTCTCCTTCCTTTACATTTCTTCTTCCTATGCATCCTCATATGATCCAGAGGAACCACTTTGCTCACCTCGCCCTGTCTCTGCATAGGAGCTTCCCCCTCCAGCCCTGCACTTTTCCCTGCTCCTTTTCTTCCATCCTGCTCTTCTTTTCTCTTGTCTTATATTTTTCTTCTTTCTGTGCCTTCTTCCATTATCTGTTTCCAGGCTTATCTAAGGCTTTTTACTTGACAGAGATGTGTCTACTTCCCAACCCCACATTTACCTGGGGGAGACAAAGGCTGAAGACAGCCTTGGCTGTCAGTGTGCTGTCCCAAGTCTCTATCAAGGCTGATCCCACATCCTCCCAGTGCAGGACAGAAGTGTTAAGGAACTCGGTGGAAAGGAAATTGGAGGATGCTGTTGCCCGACCTGGTGCAGCAGCTGTGTCCCATCCAGCCCCGCTGCAGCCTGGAGGTGTATACATGTCTGCCCGTCTGCTTTTGAAAGAAGTCTCGGGGTTTCGTAGCCAGTTGCATCCCGGGGTCTGGGCATGCACCCCGTGCTAATAGGCAAGTGAAATCCCCCCGAGGGCCACTCACTTCCCTCCTGTAAATCCACATGTGGTTTGAAGGGATACTTTATGAGGTGCCTCTGTATACTTGATCCCTTGTATTTTTTTCCTGCTGTGAAGCCTGAGGCCGTCCTTCACAGCTCCTGCAGTAAACCAGGGCCTTGGGATCCGGAGTCCCAGGGACACCGCAGGCATGTGTCGGCTTTCATAGAAGTCACAGGTGCTTTCATCAGGGAGCTGCAGTGCAGCCTGTGTCTGTCCTCCCTGGAGAACTGCGTCTGAGTGCTGAAAGCCCAGTTAGGAGGCGGGTGAGGCTGGTCTGCCTGAGCTTTGTCTCTTTGCCCCTCCAGTGCTCAGGCACTGTATCTCTTCGTGAGTTTCTGTCCTCTGCCAGCACAGGAGAGTGGCTGTCTTAGGCCCTTTTTTCCCCTCCCTGGTCCTCAGCTGAACTAGCTGATAGCTAAGGTGTGAAAAGCAAAAAAGAAACTAGGAGAACAACAAAAGGCCTCGAAGGAGGTGATGGTAAGGAACATCTTCTCTGCCAAGCAGCAGGGCCCCCTTGCACAAGGAGGATGTAGCTGACAGTTGACCTTGTCTTTCCTACAGGAGAAATGATAGTGGGACTTTTGGGATCTCCCTCTGCATCCTGAGAAGATGTATAGCTGCTTCATGAAAATCAGCATCTTTTTAAGACCCATAAGGACTATCAGAATGAATGCTCCAAATCTACAAAGATGACCTACTCTGTAGGTCTCTGAAAAGAGTTTTTGGGTAGTGATTGTAAATAAGCAAAAAAGGACATGCTTCAAAATCTCTGCTTCAAAAGTCTTGAACATGGTGGACACAGACTGTGACATTTCTAGAAAGGGAAAAAACAAGATTGTCTTTACACTCAACCCCTCCAGTCTCATGATGTTACAAGAATGAGCTGACTACAGACAGAGCTTTTGCAGTCACTGTCCTATCAACTAGTGATTATCAGATTGTCTGCCTGTAATGGCCTATCCAGTCATATGTTTTCCCCATCAAAACCAAAATAAATGAAAGGAGGAAACGAAGGAGTGTAACAGTCCAGCACTTCATTCTTCATACTTCAAGAGCTGCAGCAACAAATACTAAGGAAAAAATTCCCAAGTGAGAAATGATACCAGTTCAAGGTCACATAAATGGATGCATGGAAGTACATTATAAGAAAACCAGAAAGCTATTTTGGGGACTGTCATTGTTTATTGAATGCTTGGAGGGATTGTTTTGATCTTCTTTGCCTGAGCTTTTTGTTAGCAGTTAAACCAAGGTTTCTAAAGCAAAGGGCTGGGAACTGGGGGATTCTGCATGTTGCTTCTGAGGACCAGAGGCTAAACTGCTCCTTCTTTTCTGAGCCACAGAAAAGTTCACATTTTCACACTTAGGATCATCAACATTATATACTCCTAATAGCACTTCAGAAAAAGTTAATTTCTTAAAGTCTTAGTGTGGTGACAGTCTGTTTCATGGGGAAGCACTATACATTTTTGTTTCTATAGTCCCTCATTAAAAGCAATGTGGAGCCACCTTATCCAGAGAGAAACTGTGTAAGAGGGGCTGTACCTCGGAGAAATGTCGTACTACATGGAGCTCCCACACATAGTGTGGTGCAAAATGTACTGCTGTTTTTCTCCAACAGCATGGGGTGTAGGGATCTTTTGGATCCCCCCCTTCCTACCAGAGGTCGCCCTTATGGATCAGGCATCATGGGGACCAGGAGGAAGTGCTAATGATGGACAAGGAGGCCAAATCTCAGGAGATGTGAAAGTGGGAGAGTGTGCCCTACTGCACTGATATGTGCCTGCCTCCTCCTTTCTTGCATCTACATGGGGTATGTCTAGGCTCTGAGAAGTATAGGGTATGTCCTGGCGGCATAGGTAGTGTTGGGAGCTTGGTCCAGCCAGCCTTTGCATGGGTCATGCCAGCGTCCACCCTGGGGCAGGAGCACGAGCAGGGGGTGACCCAAAGTTTCATATCCGAATGCCTTTCTTTTGGCTTGCTAGGACTATAAGCTCAGCTGAGCACTGCTTGCACTAACCAAATCTCTGCCTGAACCTAAACTGGGGGTCAGGTCATGCAGGAAAAAGGGCCTCATCTTCTGCCTTCCTGGGCCCAAGGAAGTGTTTCCAACAAGAGCATCATTGATGGCAGTACGTTTCTGCTGACCATTTGAGATTTACCAAACAAATGGACAGCTTGTATGAAAAAAATCCCCCATGAGGGCTAATAATAACAACATTTGCGCTGCTCCACCCTTGCTCCGTTCAGTTGTCGCAGATGGTGAGCACATCCGTGTGGGGACTGACCACCATGTGTGTGCTGGGGCGTGGGGCTGCCCCCGTCCTGGGACCGCCTCCCTGTTATTATTAATAATAATCTTGCAAGACTGGCATGCGCTGCCTGTGCTTCCTGTGGCAGCTGAAGCTGAGTCTGTAAAACAGGTCTAATTTTAGAGCAGCCTGGGCTGAGCACAGAGTGAGACCAGACCCGGGAAATTTTGAGTTTTCATTGTTTCCTCAGCTGTGGGTGAAGAGCTCCCATGGACGTTTGGGAGAATTTTTCCCAGATACGTGAGCCCTCGCCTCTAGCAGTATCTCACACAAGCTCTGTCTCCAAAACCCTGGTGACATCAGCCTCCTCTTTTTTCCCCTTTGTTTCCACATCTTTAAAGTGGGAGACTGTTATTTTCCTACAGCGCTTCAAAAAGGGAGAAATTAGTTGTGAGAATTCATAATGAACATTGCTCAAGTATTTGAATAATAAGAAGTTCAGGGCTTTGTTTTGTGAGGTAGTGCTTCAAATGTAATGCAATTTGTTTGGGCTTCCTGGGAAATTATGAGATGCATGTGTATGGAGGGGGCAGGGAAATCTGAGACCTGTTTTTATATGTGCAGGGAAAGATTTACAGAACTGTGTTTTCTGACGTCTTCTTGCCATCAGTCAGTTTAATGGTGCTGTGTGCTGTTGAGCTTTTAATGTTTTGTCGTTTGGCAACAGCGGAGGGAAAACCTACAGTGAGGCCAGTCCTTGCTCGAATGCCGTATATCTGGGAACCTTAACTAGCCCCTACTGTATCACTGCACACATAGCTCCAACACTTTGTCATGTGAAAGGCTATCTGGTAGTGCAGCGAGTGCAGAGTCTTTTCAGTTGGTATATCAGAATACGTTGCACAAGGAAAGATAGTCTTTGCACAAGAGGTTTTTCTTGTAAACAAACTGACCAACAGGCTGAAACAGAACTACCGAGCTGTAGCAAAGAAAAAGGAAAAGTCACACTTCCTTTGTGTTCAGCAGGCTGTTGTCAGTCAATCAAGTCTGCTGTTACTGACCTTAAGAAGGCCTATTTTGTTACCCGAAGAGGTTTTCCTGTTCTCTGGATGGATGAATTTAAGCTTAGAACATCCCGCCCTTTTTATTGCAGCCTTTCATCTCTGCCTGATGCCTCAACATCCCACAGAAAACAAGAGTTAACTCATAGCATGACATTGTTGAAGGTGAGCGATGGTGCCAGCGTTACTTTCACTTCCATCTTTTACTATGTGGCTGTACAGTGTTCTCATTTAATACTTCTATACTAATTAAACTTATAAATATTCTCATCAGGTTTTAAATGTCCTCCTTCAGTCTGAGACCCAGATTAGGCCATTTGTTTGTCTGGGAACTGAGCATGAGAAAAGTACGAAAGTAAAGAAAAGGCTCCTTGAGCGTGAGGTGGAGAACACCAGTTATGATGGCTAGATTTAAGTCAGGCCTCAAAACACAGACCAGTTATGGGGTATTTCTATGAAATGTTTAATTACACTGAAGCTGTTTTCTGGATGTACAAGGAAAGGTATTCAGTGGTATAACATAACCATCCCTATTCTTCGGCCCTGAAGACAGAGGGTTTCTAGCAGTTTCTCTCCCTGCACTGCTGCTTCCTGGATTTTTAGATGTTATGGCTGGAGGGATTGTTGCTATTATCAATTACAACAGAGCCTGTGGGATTGAATCACCAGCTAGAACAGATAGGGAGATAACCCGTCTTTAAATACCACACATGATAGAGAGTCTATCCCATTCCTAGATAAATTGTTGCAGTGTTTAATTCCCTCCCTTGTTAAAATCTTGGAATTTATCTAGTTTGGATTAATCTAGTGTCAGATTCCACCTACTGGATGTCGTGTCTCTGTCTGCTAATTCAGAGATCCCCCTGGTATCAGAAATATAATACAGCTACTTGCAAACTAAGACCGAACAAAATTTGGAATTTTCACACAGTGGGCAGATGAGACTTGTCAACATTTGTTTTCACTCCAAATTATACAAAAAACCTGCCTTACTAACATCAAGGAAACCCAGAATGGAAACATACAAGCAAACAAACAAATCTAAACAAAATGATAATTTTCTTTTATGTATGACCCTTGTTTGAATTTATTGAATTGATTGACCAGAGATTTCTTTTGTGTCAGTTCAATATTAAAAACAAATATTTTCCCATAATGCTGCATTGCTCCTGGGAATTATAGCCTGAACAAACGTTATCCATATTCCACTTAAGCAGAGGCTTCTTGGCTGGGCTACAGCTCCTGTAATATTATATACAACTCTGAATTAAGTGAGAAATTACCCCATGGCTGGCCTGTAGGAGAAAACAGGTAACTACACCACAGATAAATGTGTTCACAAGAAGGTGAAGTTTAAAGTTTCCTTGAACAGAACACATTGGAGTGGCTTACAGTGAACGATTTCATTTTGCTTGTCCTGAAGGAAAATTAGCATTATTTTTTCTTTATAGGAATTTGTGTGGAAATTTCATTTTCTATTGTTGAGACAGAATACCAAGCCAGCTCTGTTATAAACCACAGACAAATCACCATTTATTCTCCTATTGGATAAATTAAATGAATTGAGATATTTTTTTTTAGTATCTCACTAACAGCTTTTGCCAATTGCAAGTATATTTGTAATCCTTTCTTGAGCTCTTTCCAGTTTGTCAATAGTATTTTTTAAAATATGGACATCGGAGCTGGACCTGTTCTCCTTTTACTATTAATAATCTAAGGAACAGTGAGCCTTTCCATCCTTGTGTTTTATAGTCCCCTGCTTGCACATACCAAGATCACATATTCTCTCTTCGTCAGTGCATTGCATGGGGAACTCTTGTGCAGCTCAGCTGGTTATCAGCCATGACCTCTAAATCCTTTTCTAAGTCTCTGTTTCTAAAATATAGCCCATATCCGCCGTGTACAAACTTTCTGGGATACTCACAATTATGCTTAACTGTACAATAAAATATGTTGGGTGTTTTGTTTTTTTTCTAGTGAGCTCAGGTTACAAACCAGATTTCTTGTAGAATAGATCTGCTTTTCTCATTATTTACCACTCCATGATTTTTGTGTCATCTGAAAACTTTACAAAGAATGGGTGTAGATTTTTTATACTGGATCACAGATAAACTTATTAAATAATGAAAGTAAATCCAAATGGGCCTCCTGTAAAATATCTCCACTATAAGGGCACTCTCCACTGAGCTGCTCTGGGGACTCCTCAGTTTTTAGTATGTTTTGTATGTGTACACTGTCTTTCTAGAAGATAACATTTTCTGGTATGTTGTGCTTTGCTGAACTTGGACATTTGCAGGAGTGTACTACGTCGGAAGAGTTGTATAAGATGTTTAACCTTGTCTAAAACCACCCTGATGACTTTGGGAATATAAAGTATTGAATTAGAACTGTAATGTTATCCAACATATCTATCAATACACCTTTTTCTGCCCAGCTGCAAAACAGCCCTATTCTTTATTTTTGCCAAAGACCTTATCTTTTTGGTCTACCCTGGTTATTGTCTTACACTTATGGGAATTGTGTTTATAACATCTGATGTGTTTATTACCTTAGTGATATAAGCTGGGAATACATACTTGGTGCTTTGATACTTGGCTACTAGAGGCATTACGTTATTCTTTGCACCTATCAAAGCATTTTTCATTGCATTTAAATTTTACTCTGGAAGGTTGATTGCTTTTCTTAAGTAGGTAGAGAACGAAGGTACAGAATGAGTTCCCAGTACTTAAGAGTAAAAATAGCTGGAGCTGGAAGCATGACTAGTATGCTGCAATCCCACAGAGTGATCCCCTGCAAATCACAGCCATGGGGACGATGTGGAATTGCATCTGGAGTCCAGTCTCCTCTTCTTGCAAGGAAGTTTGACACCATCTGCCTATTTATCTACAAGAAATATCAGAATTTTGCATGACAACTCTAGGCTGCTGGCAATTTGAAAATTAATAAATAAGGTCTGTGTTAATGGTTTACACTGAGGTGACATGAAGCTGAGGTTTTGCTTTCATGTCTCCAACAGACAAGGTGGGTCCATCAGGAAACATTTACCAAATTAGGAGCTGAAGATTGCAATGTGTCTGACTGGGGTCCTGTGGGCTCTGCTACTTTCATACCTCCTCAGCAAGAGGTGATAGCTGTGATCATGCCCAGGCTTACAACACGAGCTTATAGCATGTGAGATCATCAGCTGAGCAGTTCAGCTGGAAAATCACATGGGGATTTCAAAGCCCACTTTGAGGCAGCAGGTACAGAGAAATCAGAGTTCAAGGTACCCCATGTTGATATTCGTCAGCACAGGCTATGTCTAGTGTCAGTCGACGTGGAGTCTGGGTGGGAGTTATTGTCTGGAAGTATGTTTTGGAGTCATTGCCTAAGGGACCACAAGGTGTTGAGCATCTTCCACTTGTAGAAGTTACTCTGGGACCTACATTCAGCTCCTTTTGAGAAGCTGTGGAAAACCTGTACATTAATTTTTACCATGGAAATCCCTTTTGATCTTGGTTGTGCATACAGGCAACATGTGAGGGCAAAGACTTGGGCTAGAAGTACAGGAGATTGGGTTTATCATCCTGTTCCTTCATATCAGTCTTGCAGGATGTTCCCAAAGGCATGGGATGATGTAGGGAAGTGACCATCCCAGGGTACCCAGAGGGTTCAAGGGCATATGCATGACATGATTGAGAGCAGGAAGCTCATATACAGCAGACAATGTATGCAAGATTTCCACAGGGAATTGATTCCTTCTCTGGAAAATTAAAAACTAAAAGGAGTGGAAGGAGCCAGCTCCCTGATCAATGAAGAGAAAGGCTCTTTGATTTCAAGGAGGTGTATAGCTTTAAGCAATATATCAGAGAGGAACCTCTTTCTCTCCAGGGTAACCTTAGGCTAAAGTCAGCTGTGCTGGGCAACCCATAGAAAACAAACTGATGCCATGTGGCTTACATGTCCAATGCATGGCCCTGAAAGAACCGAGTCATGGATCAAACCCAAAAGCGCTCATCGTTTGCACAAATAGTTTGCTGAATACTTCAAATACAGTCATGTGTGAATCCAGGGAAAGCAATGAAAGGGAAAACAGTTGTTCAGAAGAATAATTTATTAGGATTAATTTCTCTGTTTTTATTCCTTCTTCCCAGTTCTTTGGACTGGAGGATTGTTAGCAATATTATAGAAGCTGGATACAAAATCTAAATTAAACTCATACTTGCGTAGAGGCCCAACCTTAAGGTTTTTATTACACTAGGGTGCCATGAAAGCCTGGTTTTGAAGGCTGCCTTGTTGCGTGGGCCTGGTGACACTCATCCTCTGTGATCTCAGATCGCTGTCTGCAGGCCCCTGGTTTCTTACTATGTCCCTATTTGCATAAGAAAAGACTTCCTATTTTAAAACCTTCCCTAACCTACAAATTAGTGCAGATGAATGGCCTCTTGTTGGAACTGAAGTGGTTATCCTAGTT
This sequence comes from Athene cunicularia, assembly GCF_003259725.1. Taxonomy (NCBI): domain Eukaryota; kingdom Metazoa; phylum Chordata; class Aves; order Strigiformes; family Strigidae; genus Athene; species Athene cunicularia. The sequence continues at coordinate 28,184,146 of NW_020799091.1, read as the reverse complement.
CCAACAATAGCACAGCCAATGCCAGATTTTAAACCCTCATAATGCATATAATTGTGCGATATTATACCAGAGGGGAAATTTGTTCTGTAGTCCAGCTGGTGATTAGTTTTACATTGAGGCATTGGGATTGGATACCCCCTGAAACTTTATCCTGGTTAACGTAACTACAGCTGGTATTTTGTGGTATAACAATTCAACCCTTACTCCTGAGAGTAGTCCCACTGGGACAGACCTGGAAGTCCTCACTTGGATTTTACTCAGGCAAAACTCTTGCTACCTTCGGTTAAAGTTTTGACCTAATAAAGTCCAAGTGTGAGCACCAGGAGATGATCCACTAGCATTTCTTGGTTGGGCACTGTTTATTCACTTGAATAAGAATTGCAAAATCAAACCCAAAACTAGGCATAAATACCTGATAGAAATGTAGGAACTGCTAAGTTGTATTTTATTAATAGCTTATCTACACTAATATCCCAACATCGCTGACAGCAGCTACAATAATTCTTTAGAGGTTACTCATAACTCAGTTTTCTGAGTCTACCTGCCCATTCTCTAGGATTGCATTAAACCAATATTTAATGGATGGCTGATAAACAGAACCATACCTATTTCTGACTTCCATTCTGCATAACCACTTCTCAATGTGCATGGTCCTACTGTTCCTTCTGTCTCTAATCTCTTTTTGAAACTTATGAACTAAAGTAAATTCAAAACATTTACTTTGATGCCTATTTCCAAAAGAATTGTCTGTTGTGAAGAATTCCCTCATGTATCATCCTCTTGTTTTTTTCATTTTCATTTTTGTGAAAGTAAAATTCAAAATGATTTTTTTAAAATTAAATTGCAACATTGTTGATATTTTTGTGTTTAGCTCATTTTGAGATTTTTTTTTCCCCATAAAAAATGAAACAGCCCCATACTGAACAAAAAAAAAAAAAGCACATGAAAACTGATGCCAGATGAGAAGAAATAAGATTCTTCCTTAACTCTCATTCTGTTAAAAATTTATGGCTTAAAAATGCATTTTAAAATTTAGTTTGAAAAGTGAAAAATGCCAATGGCACTTTTTTTCAAGTGAAAACAGGGCTGAAACTCTTTAAGAGCAAATATAACAGAAAAATGTCTTCCCTAAGAAAACAGTTAAATCTGTTTGCTATGGATATATTTATTTCAAAGACTTGTGGTAGCAGTAATCTTCAAAAGATATTTGGGAATTGCAGACAAATCTGTCTTCTTTCACTTGTTGCATTTTGTTTCATTTTTAGTGCATTTTTTAATTCTAGAAGAGCATGAGGAGAAATGTACTCTTGGACATCTACACACACTGTATTTTATGTATCTCAAACATATGTCTTCCTTTGTCCATTGTAAAATAAATGGTCCTGTTTATTCTTTTTTTGCTCATATCTCCTGTAGAAATTCCCTCCCACACTATTAATTCTTTGAATCATTTTCATTGCAGCATTTGGAACCTTTTAAATGTCTTCTATGTCTTGTTAAACAGGATGAAAAAGGGCTCCAGAGCTGTAGATGAGACCACATCTTCAGCCTTTCACAGCATAACAGTCTATATTATGTTTAATTCTTTTTTTTAAAAAAAGTCTAACACTTTTGTGCCATGAGCCACTCAAAATAACACCTTCATGCTGAAAATACAGGAGAGTTCGGACTGCCAGACTGGTTGGGTCAGACCAAAAGTCACTGTAACGTCATAGTTTTTTGAGCAGGAGTAAACAGAGACTGAGTGGGAAGAGCAGAGAGCGGGGCAGGCTGGAGGGATGCTTTCCCCCTTCGCCCTTCCCGCAGTCTGTCTCATGTTGCAGCTAAGCCATCATTTTTATAGCCACTAATGGCCTATTCTCCACTAATCTGGATAATCCCTTTTTGACCACTTTTATACCTTTGCCTTCCACAAATCTCTTTTGCAATCAGTTATGGGACTTGGCCTGTACTGCGTGAAAAATTACATCTTCATTTGCCTTAAACTGGTTGCCTCATGATTTAATGGGTGCCCCCTTGGATCTGGTACTGTAAGAAGCAGTGGTATCGTTCCCTACTCACCTCCATTGCACCCTTTGGGATTTTATTTTATTCTCCATCCTTTTCTTTTTATAATTTCGTTAAAGAGCTGGAAGGTTCATATAGTCCTAGGATCTGAATGTCAAAGTAAATCTCTGGTGAGGTAGGAAAAAAAAGGAGAGAAATAAAACTCTGGTTTATTGAATGTGTTATGATAGATGTGATTAAATTCTTGAGAGTAAAAACTAATAGGACTTAATTGTGAGGGCAGTTGCTCTAGTAGAAACACATGTAGAGTTTATTTAGTTGGCCGGTGTACTCTGTGGAGGCTATGCTGGCCAATGGAAAGATATAAAGGATCTTGGCAGTGTAAATAATACAACTCGTTGAACTGAATGTTTTGGATAAGTCGATAGGTATTGGGATTCATGTCTAAGCACAGGACTGATGTGAAATCTTCTGGGGAAAGTTCTGATATTGAAGCGTGTATCAGAAGGTGGGAAAGAAAGAAAAAGTAAAAAGCTCCTTTGAAATAATTTCCAGTTTACTTTTGTCTTGTGAGAGGTTTGTGGCTTAGTTGTGTTGTCTGTGAAAGTGCCAGTTACTTTATAAATAAATGGTGTTACCCCCAACATCTGAGTATGGTTTTGAATCACAGAATGTCACATTTTCTAGGGAGTTGAACTGTCCTTGCACAGGCATAGACATCTGACACCCATTATGTTGTATTTCCACGAGTTTTTGGAATCAATATTGGTGCTGTTTGACTTGTTAAGTATGGTGAGATCTATTCATCAGTTATGCTTGTACACTATCTTGCTGAGAAATTTTGCATTGAGTAATATGCATTTATTCATACTAAATGCTTGAGTAACTGGCAGCCGTGAGTTCTCTTTTGTCTTTCTAATGTCTGTCCTTCAGTGGTGTATTCTAATTTTTAATCAAGTACTAAATTCTCTCTGCAGCCCAAATTTTTCAGCATTTACCAAACACTAATTTCCAACTCCCTGAGTAAAATCTTTCTGCTAAATACATGCATCACACATTAAAAAAAAAATCTAAATAGGGCATATCTTAGGTTTTAGGAGGCAGTCAGCTGAAATTTCTCATTATTTCTTTTCAGGTTTTGAGAAAATTATGCAGAAGGAAAGGAAGAAAAATATCCTAAAGGGAGGATAGGGCCAGTCTGCATTACAATGAGCTCAGCAGACTCCCTGGGGCAAGCTAAGAAAACTGGTACCATGCTAACTACCTGCTGGACCTTGCCCCTTGAAGTGATGGGGAGGTGTGCACCTTTCATGGATGATAAGAACAAAGCAAAGGAAATGCTTAAATCTTTCTTGGGCCATGTGAGAATATTTTGTCAGCACCAGTGCCTGGGTTGGTAGGAAAGGGGCAGATTCATCCAGTTTGAGCATGGAGAAGTGGACAAACTTCTCCAGAATGGGCGTGGGGTAACAGGATAGAATAACACATCATGTGGGTAGCTTGATCCATGCCCTGCACAAGGTGTCTGATGGATTAATATGCTTATCTTACAGTATAAAGCCTGGAGGAAATTAGGGCCTTGGAGCTATGTGGGGTCCATGGAGACAGACGGGCAATATCCTGGGCTAGCAGGGGGCATCCTGCAGTGGGCATGAGGGCTGGCTCTGAGGCTGTGGCTGAGCCCTCTGGTCCATGTGGGACCAGGAGTGTGGCTGTGTCTCCCGGTGAGGTACTCATCGGCTCCCTCCTCCAGGCATGGAGTCTGCCCTTGGCACACTGGCCCAGCGATGGAGGTAGGGAATTCATGGCCTTGGCTGTGAATGTGAGGAGGTGCAGTGGAGAGCAGGTCTCAAGGGCAGGCTCAGGGCACTTGCACAGAGGATGCAGAGTCCCTTGCACTTGAGTAACAGCTCCTCAAGCCCTGTGATCACTTTGGTAGTGCTCAGGTGATTTATCAGTGAGGCACTGGTCTTAGAACACTTTTTCCTCTCCAGCAGGAAAATGATTACCTATCCGGCTATTAGAAACATTAAAATTTTTCATACTAACGAATCTCTGTCTGTTGCCTCCATTATTGTGTGAACCACAACAATTTTGAAGATACAAGTATTTTCCATCAAGACTATGAATAACACCACTTGGCAAAACATCCCTATAACAAAGAATAAGCCTCCAACTTTTTTTAGTGACTTTACATACAATGTGCCTTAATTACTGGCAAGCATGTCAAGAGCCTATTCCCACATGTGTCAACACTTCCTTAATACACTATAATTCATCATGTTAGCATGGCAGAAACAAGGTACTCTACATCTTTACACACATCCTTCTCCAAGTTCTGGTCCTGAACTGAGTATTAAATGAACAGAAAGTCTTCATCTAGCGAACAAAGAACAGACCACAGCATCGAAACAGTAAGGTCCCCCGAGTCAATCAAAGTCATACATCACAGAGCACTTTATCATATTCTTCACAACACTGTCTAAATCCAAGAAGCACTGCTTTATTGTCAAAAGGACATTCACTTAATAACAGCAGTAAATCCAGAAAGGCAGGCTAATTTTAGACAGAAAACTTGGCTAAGGGAGAACCCTATCGTTTCCCACTCCTGACATTTTTATTCATTGAGTTCATTTTCATGCTAGTTGTGTGATTAAATGCAGATAGGGATTTATTTCCTTTTAATAAAAAAATACATGATTCTGAAAAAAGCCAAAATTGCAAATAAGGGACCTGATCCTTTTCCCACAGAAATAAACAATAGTTTTGTTGTTGGCTTCAGCGATGACAGGAATCAAATCCATGAATCTCTGTTGGAAGAAAAGGTTAAAATTCCATTTGAAAACTCTTCTTGGACCATACATTAACTCTCTGGCAGTTCTGGGGGCAACCAAGAATCAGTATAATTTCTTTTCTAATCTGCCTACATGTGTGTGCATATATATGCAGCAATATAGGGAGCCATTTCATAAAGAAGCAAGTGAAAATAAATCTGTCCTCAGTGTGTTGAAGTGAAATGTTTTATTTGCACTCGTAAACCAAAGTGCTTGCTGTATTTTTGTATTGTAGTTTTATTGTCAACAGTGATACAATATCCTTACTCATAGATCCTTGTAGAGAGTCCAGAATCTTAGATGAAGGAAAGAGGTACCATGTAGTGAGAAACACTGAGTCTTTTTTGAAGAACTAGATGTGAGCTCCAGAGAGAGTGTATATCTTCCCAATTAGTAACTCAGTCAAAAGTAACTGGGTTTCAGATGTATTCAGAACAGGATCCAATTTTTTTCTTGGGCAACAATTGTTTGGGTAGATAGTACTTATATGCCACTAAGGACCAAATTTTGATCTTCCTTATGCTACTTGAAAACTGTTAGGACTCTACTGAATCAGATGAGCTAATCTGTAATAACAAGTTTACAAGAGATTTTAAAAGGTGGTTCTCAGAGAGTTGGGTATTTTTAGTTTGGTTTGTATCCTTTCACAGGCAAAATTAAAAAAACCCTCCACTTTTAAGTAAAAAATGTAGTTTCCTACAACAGTGTACACTGCCCTGCACTGGCAGTGCAAAAGCACTTAATATTTCTACCATAGTTGTCCTGACTGAATGGGCTTTGTGTCAGGAGAACAGGACAAGGACTCAGCCACCTACATTTTCATCTGCTCCACAGATGCTTCCTACAGCTTTTCCATTACTATATGGTAGCAGGCAGAGCTGGGCAAATAGTTCCTAATAAGTAACTCAATAAATTTCACCTCCTCTTTTCTATTCACAAAGTTTCCATCATCTGACCACAATTTTCTTTCATTTGATCATTTCTGAAATTTATTTGAAGTGATTCATCAAATAATTTCTATGAATAATTCTTGGTCTGTTGCTTGTTTGCAATCAGATAGTCATGAGTATATTGATACTTGAAATTCAAGCTGCTTTGGCTGGATGCAAAGAACGTTCCCTAAACGAGTAAGTTTAACATTCAGAATCTTTTTTCCACTGCAATTTCTCTCAATTACAAGTCTCAATTTGACTTTGCACAAATATTCTGCAATATTAATCTTACGTGATTCTTGGTGAACATTCCTTGCTACAAAAGTAGGCAGTTCGAGTACTCAGAAAATGTGAATGCAAGAGGATTTGCAAACACACATCAGGCCAAATTTCTGTCCACATCTGAATGAATATTTTCAGGACTTCATGCAGAAGTGACACGGTTATGTTGCAAAAGTGGCATCATTCTGCTCTTAATTAATTTCATTGTAGTTTTACAATTGATGTGAGAGAATGATAAACTGATTCTGAGCACATAGATATTTTCCTGGGTTTTGTGCATATATTCATCTGCAGTCTCGTTACAGTATGTGCAAAAGGATGTGTTATCATTGCTTCATGTGTAAAACACATTACAAAAACACTAATACATTTGATCCACAGTAAGGCAAACACATAATATAATGTGGTTTGGATCCAAATATGTTTACTGCATCTGCCAGAACTTAAAATGACAGTAGAGCTTGTTTCTTAAGGGAAGAGGCTGGTTAAACAGGAATATTCCAAGCCTGTCTGACTGATTTTAAATGAGTTGATATGAGGTTGGTTTGTTTGGTTTGTTTCCCTTCCCCCCACCCCAGTTGTGTGTTTCAGTGAACAGAGCAATATGGAAGGACTCTTCAGGGTAAAGATGGTCTTGGAAAGGCTTTGTTTGTCCCTCCCCTACAATACCTTTCTGGAAAAAGCTTTCTCAGTTGAGACAGTTAGGTGTTTCTTGCACTGTGGAATAGGATTGCCAGAAGGAATCTATTCCCCAAGCCACTGACTGCAGCCAAGTTCTGGTCTGCTCTGTACATGGTAAAGCTATGTTGCTTAGCTTTCAAAACAGAAAATAATCTATTCATCTCAAACAGCAAATAATACATTTAATCCTGCTATTGTCTTTACTAGCTCACCAGATAACTGTCGAAGTAAAGCATTCCTGTATCAAACGGGTTTATACTCCCTGGTATTTGATAGAGAGAAGGATACTTCCCCCTCACTCTCCTCATCAGGTTTAATAGGAAAATAAGGGCCAAAATTTTTTTTCTCCATGGAATTAATATTTTTTCATTGTGTGTGTGCTGATAAATGTTACCTGGCAACTCTCTGTGAGTTTTCACCAGCAATTGGAAATCACACACGTTTGAAATATCTACTAGAGACTAGCTGGTTACAGCCCTTGCCCCCTGACGAGGATTGTCTGGTCTGATGAGTATGAGCTATTTAATTCCTACTAAAGGAGAATTATTGCTTGTGATTTCTTGGTTAATAGTGTTTTTTTCAAATCAACTATGGGTGTTTTCTTACACAAGCTCTAATAATCTACAGAGCCTACAAGGCTGATTCCCACTTACACTAAGGTCAGTGTATGCAAGTAACTTCAGCTACGTTATAAATTACACTTTGAGCCTCTTTACATTGATAACATTTTTAAGGTAACTTTAATGTAACTGAGAGCCAGACATTATTGACTTTAAGTCTATGAAAAATTCGGTCCCCCTATATCAGATGGAGAATAGCCAGGGCAGGAACGAATCACTCTCCTCCACAGTGTTTTGGGGGTGAACATTGGTCCTCTCCAGGCTTTCTGCCTTGGGACACAGCTGAGATCTTGGATGAGTGGGGGAAAGCCGAGTCCTTCTAGCTCTCTAGTTACTAGGGATGTGAGAAACCCTGGTGTGAGCTCCTACTTTGGTGGAGCAGATTTGAGTCTATCACAGTGCAAGTGGTTGTGCTGAGGGCACAGGATTTATTTCTCCTACCAAACTGAGCCTGTGAATGTGAAATGAGTCCTGCAGTCTCCAGGTTAGCAAACTGAACTGTAGATGGAGAAGACATACCTGCCACCTCTCTTGTGATGATGCCATAGACTAAAATCTGGGTTCTTGTTTTGGGACTAGCTCTCAAATCCATTCTTCAGAACAAAGCAAGTGAATATTTTGAAAAGTGCTGTTCTCTGTTCCACCTCTCATCCAGAAGCATGTGACATATGCAAGAAGCAATTTTGCTTCCTGTGTTATACTCACATCTTCCTGTAGCCAGGACATATTAGCTGGGCTGTAGGAATTAGGAGAAACAGCCTCACTGCCTCCTTGTCAAGTCAGAGATCGAGTGTCTGAATTCCCTCTAAGGAGGCTTGAACTCCCTTAGAAGAGGACACTGAACCCTGCTTAGTATAAACATGATAAATATTCTTCCCACTGAGCTCATGCAGAAAGGAGGCAGTGGTACAGTTGCAATTGCTTCTTCTTCCACCCACATTTATGGTGAGATGTTTTTATCCAGCAAGCCTGGAGAAGTAGGTACTTCTAGAGAAACCAGCTCTAAACTGCCTCTAGAGCTATCCAAAATCTCAATGGGATTTCACAGGTCTGTATTTTGGAGTGAGGCACCTGAGGTTAATCACCATCTCCTCCTCTGCCCAGTGTTTTCATGGCTGTAGCCCAGGGGTTTTTGTCTGTTCATGAAGATAAGCCTATTAATGACGTGACCAGAAGAACATCACTTCTTTTTCTATCCTGGCATTTCCTTCAGACATAGCATCTTTTTCCCTGGACTTTGTTTTTCTAGCCCTCATGTGTAAGGTAACTCATACCAGAGGATGCAGGACCCTTCCTCCTTTACACTGTCTGCAGGCTAGCAGAAAAGATAATTTTACTTTGTGTGTCACCAAATACTTAGTAACAGAAAAACTGCTGTAATTTTGACTTGCATTATGGAGACTACTTTTCTATAAATTATACAATGGCATATTAAATAATTACAGTCCAATGAGAATTGGTGCACATTGTGATTCATTATCCCTGCTTTTTATTTTGTTGTTCTTCACTTGCTTCAGTTTGGTAAATCCAGTGATTTGAAATGAGTCTCCAGTTCTTAAGGCGAAATAGGGAGGAGTATTCTGCTTGTTAACTTAGTCAGAAACAGTAAAAAACCCTGACCAGTCAGTCAGTCACTGATATACGTGTTTTGGAAACAAATGTCCAGCCTCACTAGGAGGAAGAAAATAACTTGTACTGAAAGGAAAATAAATATTTATTTGCTATGTGTGCAAAGCATATAACAACCTAATGTCAAGAGGCAAGAACAGTTTCCCGCTACAGGGAATAAGGCATCCATTACCATTGCCTCTGCTATTCCTGTTTGTCTCTGCTATTTGGAAAACACTTCCCTCTTTCACTTCTGCTTCTCTATCCAAGCCTCAAAACTTTTGCCTTTCCTAGTGTCCAGAGCACTCTTTCACTTCTGCTTTTGAATCATCTGTTACAAAGCCTTGAGGCCATGTCTTCCCTCCTCTTCCCAAAGTTTCTAGCTGACAATTTTTGTTGTTCTTTGTCATACACTTGGTTGACTATTGAGGTTACAGGTAATGTGGCATGATAAGTCAAAGATGGAGGTAGGGTGGGTCTTGCAGGTCTGGAACATTATGGAGTCTTTGGAGGATTTTCTTCATCATGGAAAGGGCAACAAGATTAATAAATGCTCAGGATTATGTATAAAGAATCTCGAGAGGCACAAAGATTCTTTCCTGGGACAACTCATGAAGGACCTGAGACACTTCTTAGATGTCCAAATGACAGTCCTTATATTCCATCTAGTTCCCCAGCACAGGGTGATGGTCTACCAGAGCTTCAAGAGTTCTGCCCAAAGCTTCAGAAGTCCTTCAGTGGGTGGCAGCCTCCCTTTTAGGCAGGTAGAACCCCTTCCTATTTTCAAACTGTGCTTACCAGTCTGATTTGTTGTGACTAACATAGATTTCTTCGGTGCACTCTGCACATGTGAGCTGGACAGGCACCTTCAACGTCCTGGGGAGATGGGATGGGAGCAGCAGAGGCTGCAAGTACCAGGCAAGCCTCTGGGTGTGGGATGCTGGCAAATCTAGTGGGGCAGGACTCTCCAAACAGTGTCTCCTCTGAGAAAGGGCAACATAAAGCTGGATAGAAATGTCTTGTGAGCAGGGCCAACCCATGTCCTGACACATGGACTATGTTGGCAAAGCAAGATATAACTGTAACTGACTGGGAGAGCCTTGGTTACTACAAGGACAGATCTGTGTACAAAAATTATTTAAAAAAAACAACAACAAAACAACAGAGAAAAAGTTGGTTCGAATAAAAGCTACAATGTAAAATATAGTGGATCCACCATGCAAAGTAGTGTCCACCAAACCCAAACTGGATCAAATTTGTGCTTAAACCACAGAAACTCTAGTCAATCGCCTTATCATTTCTAGCTAGTCTGGGGGACTCTTCCTTGCTCTATGCTATTTCCACATTCTTTTTTTTTTTTCCAAAGTCACCATAAAACATTACCCTATGACAAACATCTGGAGACTACACCTTTCCCTTTGCACAGCCTCACCTTTTTGAAGAATCTGAGATTTGTCCATCAGTCAAAACAGGAGGGGTTTCTTTTTCCTACCAGTAGATCACTGTGTGGCAATGGACAGCTAATGCTGCTGAGAGCAATATCTCCAGCTAAGCAAAATGTCTTTCCTCTTGCCATGTGCAGAGACTGCAAAGCTGCGGATCCACCAGGCATGCCAGCACCTTCTGTTTAAAATCTATTTTTCCTTTGGGTTTGGGCCAACAGTTCAAAGCCAATTGCAGTTGTGGGTCCAGACTGCTACAAAATGGTTTTCTCGGGTAGCGTCTAATACCTTTCCTTGACAGCGGGCTGTACTGGAGCGCATTTCCACATCCTGGCTCGGTGTTAGACACATTCAGCATGTCGTACAAAATGGAGGCTCAAATGCAAAATGGAATTCACAGTTTGAGACCATCATATCCCACTGTGTCAGGGCATAAATGGTACTTCTCCAGCTGCCTGGAACGGCATGCTCGCCACTGGTCTCCCTGCCCTGGAGAGAAAACAGTAAAACTAGATAGGGAGATGGACAATAAAAAAAGATTGGAGGCATGGAATGACTTCCATATGAAGAGAGACTGAAAAGGTTGGGATCATTTAGAGAGGAAATGAAAAAGAAAAGTATATGGTAGAGCTATCCAAGCTAGTTAATAGAACTGGGAAGATAAATCAGATGCTCTTCCTTACCATTTTTCCTTACACACAGAAAAAAAGAGTGGAACACTCAGTGAAACTGAGACAACAAATTTAAATTGATAAAATCAATTGCACGACATATATTTAACTTATGAAAGTCATTATTCTGGGATATCACTGAGATCAGAAAGATAGAGGACATCAAAGAAGTACAGAAATTTCTGTGTAGTGGAAACACCTGTGGGATCTTAACTATGAATAAATAAATAAATAGAGAAAAGCTAAGCTGCTCTGTACTGGATGGGAGACATGTAAAACCTTCCTCTTGTTTACTGAACCTGGTTTTGATGCATCTGGAAACTGTTTGGTGTCCCTGAGCATGTACTGGCAACCATCTGAAGTGAAAGGAAGGTGTCTCAGGAGGATGGAGATGAGGAAGAGGTGCTGGTGCCCTCGTCTCCTTGCCAGCACTCTGAGGAGTGTGGCCATCAACATCTTTCAAAACCATTGGCAAGTGCTGAACTTTAGTGGGCTGTTGAGTTTGGCATAAAGGAAACAATGAGTAATGAGACATCAGAGAGAGGACCTAACTGTGTGGTAGCTGCTTGTCAGCAAGAATCTCTGCAGGTCCCAAGACCTTTTGGTCTATAGATGCCCCTGCCATGGATACCTATAGGGCCCTTATGGAAAAATCCAAAGAAGGATGTGGATCCCTAAGGTATGTTTTAGAGTGTCACCAGGTGCCAAAATTTGAGCAAAAAAAGCTCTTAGATTCTTATAGCTCTGCAGGTGTGTACACTGAGAAGTCCTGATGGTTTGGCTGATCTGAACCTAAATCTTTCAAGAACTAGAGTTCAGGAGTCCTCATTGCTGGGGAAAGTGTCCAGATCAGAAGACTGCAGAGTCTGTCCTGTCCTTTCTTTGGCCTCATGAATTCTCATTTTCCTTTTGGTGAAGGGGCTTATCTTCATCCAGAGGTATGAAAGCTGCTCCACCTGCCTCCCAGGGAAATAAGCAATTGATGCAGCCCATGGTTGGGTGGCTAGGACACCTTCATGAGAGTGTGTGATATGGAGTCTGAGCACCCTAAGACAAGGGAACTTATGTCCCTCTCGATCTTTGAGGAAATCACAGGCTAACTGCTGAGCTGTTATATATAAGATTCACACCACCACTCCTGTTAATGAAAGCATCTCAAGCTTTCATGACGCTGAGGGAACTTTAGGTGTGCTTTGAACATATTTACTGGATCCAGCCTTCAAGAACTGAGGCAGAAGCTATGAATCTCACAGTCTTTGGCAGAGATGCAGAAAAAGTATTTGGCTCAGCCAGTATCATGGTTCCATTGGGCATGCTTTGCAGCAGAAATGTTGACGCCAAACTAAGCTTTCCTGTCCAAACTCAAGTGCTTACAGACTCTCAGACATCTAAAGGATTAAGCAAATCCTTTGTGGATCACATATTTGGACATGGGTGACTAAATTCTGCCTAAACTGTTTGAGAAGTTGGTTTGTACACATTGTAATTTTTCAGTTCTTTCCAGCTAACTCTTTGGTGTTATATTGGTGATAATTACCTCTCTCTCTTTGACCGTCTGTCTCAAAGGGACATCTCTTCTCAGTAGCATAACTTTAAACACAACTGGTAGAAACCATCTTCTCTCTGAAATCACCTTGCTGATTAACATAGACAAATTCAGAGCAATTGTTCACATTGCAGATTTAGTTCTGAAGTTTGCTGTCTCCCTTTCTGAACTAATGAACAGCTCCTGTACCTCGTCTGTTTTTTCCTAACCATTTCAGCTGCTATGATGCAACATGTCATTTCTTTCTATCGGCTTTACGCTGTTTCCATGAGAGCGTTATGTGTACAAGAGCATTAAATGTCTGGGAAAGACACATCCAATGTCACTGAGTACTCTCAACAGCTCAAGTGAAAACCAAGCATTTTGTTTAAATGTCTACCTCTTGCACCCAGAAGATAAATATTCTGACCCTGAGAGGAAAGAGGAATGAGTTTTCTACCATTGACACAGAACTGAAGAGTTGTGTAGGTAGAGACGGTTATTACAGTCCTGCTGTTCAGCCACTGTGCTCCCCACAGAAAAGTTGTGCAGCTGTTCTGCCATTTTTCACGGGGGACTGACTCCTTTTCTAGCTGGTTGTACCCTGGGGGAGCTCCTCCAGGAGTTTTGCCAGCTAAAGGAAGATTTGGGAGGGCCAAGGCTAGCTTCTCATCAGGAGCAGGCAGGAGGCAAAGACTACCTGTTGCAAAGAAATATGAAGAGCAGAGAAATATCCAGGGCAAGATTCATCCTGGCTAGCTGCTGATGTCAAGCATAGAGACATCCACACCTGTGTTACTCATCTAGCTCTGCTGTGACCCCATGGAGTCAGGGGAGAAGACATTCTGCATTAGAGAAAGATGAAGCATGTCCAAAAGTGTCGGTTTCTCCCCTGTGTCTCAATACCAAATGAGCCCTGTGGTAACTAGGTCAGACACAGACATCTACATCCAACTGGTCCCATCCGCAACAGGCGCTTGACAAAGATGAAGTTGGTGGATACTTGCCCCTTTGCTGAGTCTGGCTGGACCCACAGAACTTGTTCTTATTTGATAGAATGTGCTGTTGCTCCAGAGAAGGAGAGCAGCTATCCCCAGCACATTTGCTTTGCTGCCTGCTACTTGTGCCAGAAGGGTGGTGGCACATCTGCATCTCTTCCCTGTCACATCTGGTTGAGATGCGGTAACAGACCCTCTGTACAAGGCACCTCCCGAGGGCTATGAGGGGAAGAGTGTGATGCAGCGTTTGAAGTAAGGGTGGCCAGAGAGAGATGCATCTCTCTTCCTCTCATTTTGTTTTCACCCACATGGCACGTAGCTGCTTATAGAATGAGATCCGGCCCTCTAGGATATACACATGCTTGCATGTGTTGGATGCACACATATAGATGTGTGTCTGTATGTGGTTTATTAAGAATTAAAAATGCTTCTTTTTCCCTCAGACAGTGCTTCCAGTGCTTGCTTTTTCAGCTGGGGGGACTGTGTTTTTAATCTCGCTAATACAAAGAAAACAATGGACCTCTTTCTCTGCTAGCTGTAAAGGGTCATAAGTAAAATGAGTTTTGGCAGACTCATTCCAACTAGACATGCAACCACATGCAAAAATGACTCTAAATTTAGCATGTCATTTGTCAGGGTTAACCCTTCCCTTCCTCAAAGAAAAGGAGCTTATTTGCTATCTTCTTGGAGTCTGTATTTGCAAATGGGTCTTGCCTCTATAAAACTCTGAACTGCAGGAATTTATAATGGCCTTTTCTTGCGTAAGCCTTTATTTCTCTTCAAAGTTATGATAAATGCAAGTTTATCACTGCTTCATGAAACAGGACACAGTACTTTCGTACTGGAATGGGTACACTTAAAACCAAGGAAAGTGTTTTCCTCTTGTGTTTTGGATGGTGGTGGGATGGTCTTACTTTTTTGTATGGACCTTAAAAGCTGTTGGGCTCAACTCTGTGTATTTCTGCAAGTCCCAGTCACCAGCATGAAAGTAGTTTAATGGAATAAGGTTACTGCTGTGAGAAATCACTGGATTTCAGTCAGTCCAGAAGTCTCTGAGAAATATTATATTGCATCTGAGACTTTATGCACACAGCCATTGGTGTAATACCTGTTACAGCAGGAGAAACAGGAACTGACCTTCAGTTGCAGCTATTTCCAGCAGGAAAAGAAACATTGAAAATGTCCCAGTCCATTTTCCAGCCTGTGAGGTTTCTGACCTTAGCAAGTGTTGTTTTATATGGTTATCAAAGGTAAACAATCAAGGGCTTCAGTGCAAGATGAAGTTCACATAAATCCTTGGATTAAGCTAAGAAACCCATGTCTATAGAGCAGTGCCACTAATTATGCTGGGCAAGTAATTATGTTGGTTTGGATGTATGAGAGAAAGTGGGAGCTTACCCACTTTGAAATGCATTTCTTGGAAAAGTTGGTCTGAACTGGCCTGTTTCTGTCTGTGTTTCTCCCTCTTATTCTCTTTTCCCTCCCCTGACCAAGAGAACACCATTCCCAGAAATCCCAGAGGACATTCCTAATTGAAAGCAATGATCATGAGTCATTCCTGTATATTAAGTGAAATACTCTTGCAAGCCTCCCAAGGGATAAAGTGATTAAACCCACTAGAGAAGGGCCCAGGAACTCCTGTTGTCCCTGCAAACCTTGAAATTAAAAATCAAGAAGATAAGCTAGTGGTACAGTATTTTCTTTCAAAACATCTCTCTCTGAACTACTAGAGCCCCCATACAAAGAGGCAGAAAATAGATTGTATTTCTGACAGTTTAAGATTCAGGCTTTGTCAAGTGAGACTGTTTGTTCTTCTGAACAAACTGTATGCTACACTGTCCTGTTGTCTGGGATATAATGGAATATAATGTTAGCCTCGGACAGTGGTTGTTGAGCTAGTGCCAGCCTCACTAATGAGCATGTGGTTTCAATAATAATATGGCTACTTGTAAGATGGCTGGCCACCAGCCAAGCACTTAATATGGAGGGGGCAGCAGATGTAAAAAAAGTACCATCCCTGACATGATTGCATTTCCAAAAATTCTCTGGCAAAAAAGTTAAGACTCAGCAAATAGGGATAATGAAGAGTCTCCCCATATCAGGAAAGGATGAAGCTCTGACAAATGAATAGGAGCCCTATGGGCTTTGTGCACATATGGTAAAAAACAAGAAATATAAGAACAGGGGTGATAAAGGAACTGATAATTCTTTGTGGAAAAAATTCAGGCTGGTAATGGAAGGTGCCGGTGGTTAGATTTCCCTTTTTCCCTTCCCTTCCCTTCCCTTCCCTTCCCTTCCCTTCCCTTCCCTTCCCTTCCCTTCCCTTCCCTTCCCTTCCCTTCCCTTCCCTTCCCTTCCCTTCCCTTCCCTTCCCTTCCCTTCCCTTCCCTTCCCTTCCCTTCCCTTCCCTTCCCTTCCCTTCCCTTCCCTTCCCTTCCCTTCCCTTCCCTTCCCTTCCCTTCCCTTCCCTTCCCTTCCCTTCCCTTCCCTTCCCTTCCCTTCCCTTCCCTTCCCTTCCCTTCCCTTCCCTTCCCTTCCCTTCCCTTCCCTTCCCTTCCCTTCCCTTCCCTTCCCTTCCCTTCCCTTCCCTTCCCTTCCCTTCCCTTCCCTTCCCTTCCCTTCCCTTCCCTTCCCTTCCCTTCCCTTCCCTTCCCTTCCCTTCCCTTCCCTTCCCTTCCCTTCCCTTCCCTTCCCTTCCCTTCCCTTCCCTTCCCTTCCCTTCCCTTCCCTTCCCTTCCCTTCCCTTCCCTTCCCTTCCCTTCCCTTCCCTTCCCTTCCCTTCCCTTCCCTTCCCTTCCCTTCCCTTCCCTTCCCTTCCCTTCCCTTCCCTTCCCTTCCCTTCCCTTCCCTTCCCTTCCCTTCCCTTCCCTTCCCTTCCCTTCCCTTCCCTTCCCTTCCCTTCCCTTCCCTTCCCTTCCCTTCCCTTCCCTTCCCTTCCCTTCCCTTCCCTTCCCTTCCCTTCCCTTCCCTTCCCTTCCCTTCCCTTCCCTTCCCTTCCCTTCCCTTCCCTTCCCTTCCCTTCCCTTCCCTTCCCTTCCCTTCCCTTCCCTTCCCTTCCCTTCCCTTCCCTTCCCTTCCCTTCCCTTCCCTTCCCTTCCCTTCCCTTCCCTTCCCTTCCCTTCCCTTCCCTTCCCTTCCCTTCCCTTCCCTTCCCTTCCCTTCCCTTCCCTTCCCTTCCCTTCCCTTCCCTTCCCTTCCCTTCCCTTCCCTTCCCTTCCCTTCCCTTCCCTTCCCTTCCCTTCCCTTCCCTTCCCTTCCCTTCCCTTCCCTTCCCTTCCCTTCCCTTCCCTTCCCTTC